>NC_135377.1:76547206-76851153 GCF_049243985.1 Paroedura picta | reverse complement strand
TGAATTAAATTCACCCAATCCTGTCCATTTTAGTTCACTGATTCCTAAAATGTCGATGTTCAGTCTTCTCATTTCTTGTTTAACCACGTCCAGCTTGCCTTGATTCATGGATCTGACGTTCCAGGTTCCTATGGAATAAAAATCTTTACAGCATCGGACTGTCTTTTCGCCACCAGTTACTTCCACAACTGAGCGTCCTTTCGGCTTTGGCCCAGCCGCTTCATTCATTCTGGCGCTACTCGTACTAGCCGTCTGCTCATCCCCAGTAGCATATTGGACACCTTCCGACCTGAGGGGCTCATCTTCCAGCGTCATATCGTTATGCCTATTGGAACTGTCCATAGAGTTTTCATGGCAAAGATACTGGAGTGGTTTGCCATTGCCTTCTCCAGTGGATCACCTTTTGTCAGAGCTCTCAGCTATGACCTGTCCGTCTTGGGTGGCCCTGCACGGCATAGCTCATAGCTTCACTGAACTACGCAAGCCCCCTTGCCACAACAAGGCAGCGATCCTTGAAGGGGGATCTAGGTGGTTTACCCATATGTAAACAACATTTTCAAGAGAACATCTCATCTTATTTTATTATTTTGTAACTCACATATAATTGTAACTGACATATTGGTTGTATCGCAAAAGCAACTACTGCTATTTCCAAATTCTCTATTATAACATTGTATTATGAAATTCTATAATCTACTGCCTATAAAATAACCTTAAATACTTGTTGGCTAAGAAATTATTTTATCTTATTGATGACATCCATACAACGATTGAGATATATACCTGCTATATAGCATGCATGATAAGTCACCTTAAATGCTGGGCTAAGAAACATTATGTGATTGATTACATCCATACAACGAATAGGATAGATACCTGCCATGTAGCATGCATGCTAAAGTCATGATATGTCACCTTAAATGCTGGCCTAATAAACATTATGTGATTGATTACATCCATACAACGAGTGGGATAGATACCTGCCATGTAGCATGCATGCTAAAGACACTTTAAATACTGGGCTAAGAAATCACATTATGTGATTTACATCCATAGAACATATGGGATATATACCCGGCAAGCATTGCTTGCTTGAACAGGACCTGTTCTGCAGATTCATATAGCATGCATGCTAAAGACATATGAAATACTGGACTGAGAAATTAGTCCTTGTCATTGATTACATCCATACAACGAATAGGATATATACCTGCCATGTAGCATGCATGCTAAAGACACAGGGCTAAGAAATCACTTTATGTGATTGTTTACATCCATACAACGAATAGGATAGATACCTGACTTTATTTCATAGTTATTTCATAGGCAGTAGAAGATAGAATTTCATAATACTATGTAATAATAGCCGTCGGGATTCGTTGTATGGATGTAATCAATGACACAGACTAATTTCTCAGTCCAGTATTTCATGTGTCTTTAGCATGCATGCTATATAGCAGGTATATATCTCATTCGGTGTATGGATGTCATCAATAACATAAAGTAATTTCTTAGCCAACAAGTATTTAAGGTTATTTCATAGGGAGTAGAAGATAGAATTTCATAATACTATGTAATAATAGCCGTCGGGACTTACCCTGGCGGCGTTTGCCGCGGCGGGGAAGCCCCGCGCCGCAAAGGAAGTGGATGGTCCCAGGGTCCTCCGGGGCAGCTGTTGGCCTCCTCCCGGCCCCCTCCGTTGACACCAAGGCCAGAGGGAAAGCCTCAAATAATGCTCAAGCCCGGTGTGATTTAAAGGAACACAATTCGTGGATCGTGAAGGTGTGTCCTTATGTCCGGCGGGCCGAGTCGGAGAAGCACTGGCTAACGGGCAGAAGGGACAGCTGAGGAGTGTGCTGGGAGTATAATAAAGGGGCTTGCCAGAGGCAGAAGTGCCGCTTTGAGCATGCCTTTGAGGTGTGTGGCGGAAGTCACATGAGGCTAGATTGTTCAAAGGCTAGCTCTAGTCGGCCCTTTCGAAAGGGCCGGCCCATCGCAAAAAAAAAGTGGTGGGTCGGCTTCTTCAGGAACCATTGGAAGCCAGAAGCCAGAGTGAAATCCTTCACAAATTAGCCACGTTGGCTGTTACCCCAGTTAAATTGAATCCACTGTTATTGTTGTTGCGTGATTACCCGGACAGACAGGCTGCAGAATACCTGGCTTCCGGATTTAAGGTGGGTTTTCGGATACCTTATACTGGGCAAAGAGTGGCTACTACCAGTGGGAATTTAAAGTCGGCAATTCAAATGCCAGAGGTAGTGGCCGAAAAAATTCGCAAGGAATGTGTGGCAGGACGGATAGCAGGGCCTTATTCAGAGCCACCTTTGGGAAAACTGCGGGTATCACCACTAGGGGTAGTGCCTAAGAAATCCCCGGGCCAGTTTAGATTAATACAGCACCTGTCTTATCCAAAGGGTACATCAGTAAATGATGGTATTGCACAAGAACTGTGCACGGTGAAGTACTCATCATTGGATTACGCAATGACATAGACTAATTTATCAGTCCAGTATTTCATGAGTCTTCAGCATGCATGCTATACAGCAGGTATATATCTCATTCGTTGTATGGAAGTAAATAATGAGATAAAGTGATTTCTTAGCCTACAATACTACGTAATAATAGAGAATTTGGAAATAGCACTAGTTGCTTTTGCGATACAAACGTAGTAGTTAAATATATCAGTTACAATTATCTGTGATTTACAAAATAATAAAATAAGATGAGACGTTCTCTTGAAATTGTTGTTTACATTTTGGTAAACCGCCTTGGTTAACACCAAAGAGTGTCTTTAGCATGCATGCTATATGAATCTGCAGAATAAGTCCTGGTCAAGCAAGTTAAGCTTGCCAGGTATATATCCCATTTATTGTATGGATGTAAATCACATAAAGTGATTGCTTAGCTTAGTATTTAAGGTGACTTTAGCATGCATGCTACATGGCAGGTATATATCCTATTCGATGTATGGAAGTAAATCTATGACTCAGACTAATTTATCAGTCAAGTATTTCATGAGTCTTTAGCATGTATGCTATATAGCAGGTATATATCTCATTTGTTGTATGGAAGTAATTAATGACATAAAGTGATTTCTTAGCCAACATGTATTTAAGGTTATTACATAGGCAGTAGAAGATAGAATTTCATTATACTATGTAATAATAGAGAATTTGGAAATAGCACTAGTTGCTTTTGCGATACAACCATAGTAGTTAAATATAATGGGTTTTCAGTACCCCCGGCTCTGTGGCGGGAAGGTGGCATGGGGAAGATCCCTTTGCGAGTGAGACAGGCTTGCAAGCTGGCTCACTCTTTGGTGGGGGCCTCAATAAGAGGCTGGGTGTTAGCGGATCCGGATGGCCCCCCGGTCATGGAGGGGGGGTCTAGTCGGTGACGCATTCCGGATGGCAAGGAACCTGACAGAGGTTCACGCCTCAGTGGGATTCCTATGGGTGCCATCTCCCTAAAGGTAAAGGTAAAGGTATCCCCTGTGCAAGCACGGAGTCATGTCTGACCCTTGGGGTGACGCCCTCTAGCGTTTTCATGGCAGACTCAATACGGGGTGGTTTGCCAGTGCCTTCCCCAGTCATTACCGTTTTACCCCCCAGCAGCAAGCTGGGTACTCATTTTACCGACCTCGGAAGGATGGAAGGCTGAGTCAACCTTGAGCCGGCCGCTGGGATTGAACTCCCAGCCTCATGGGCAAAGCTTTCAGACGGCTGCCTTACCACTCTGCGCCACAAGAGGCCCGCCATCTCCCTATTACTCAAGAAACAGAACGTATCCCGGGCTATTTTAAACAAATTCACAATGAATACAAATAAACATTTATTATCTCTTCTTTTTTATATATGTATATATATATAAGCACAACCAGAACGGCCTCCAGATTTAACCGTTTTCAATTGAGTTTTCCTCAGTGGTTGTTTTTCTAAAATATAAAAGCATACAATTAATACAGGCTTATCAACCATTTTTACAAAACAGAAGAGAACATATTTAACTGAACACAGTCATTATTCCAGTCTGCAATAGTGCATACCTCCTATAATTCTTATAAACATACAGTCATTGTTTCTTTAAGTATCATATATATGTATAAATCAAAAGCCAGCTTTTTGGCTATTATCGTAAAAAATATAAAAATTATAAAAATTATACTAAAGGGCCAAGTCTTACCAACTTTTTGTATAGTTAATGAAGTCCAACAAAAGGATCTAAAATAAAATAACACTGCTTTGAAATTTATAGATTTATAAATCTATTATTCTCTATTATTACATAGTATTATGAAATTCTATATTCTACTGCCTATGAAATAACCTTAAATACTCGTTGGCTAAGAAATTCTATATGTCATTAATTACTTCCATACAACGAATGAGATATATACCTGCTATATAGCATGCATTCTAAAAACACATGAAATACTGGACTGAGAAATTAGTCTGTGTCATTGATTATATCCATACAACGAATAGGATATACACCTGCCATGTAGCATCCATGCCCAAGTAACTTTAAATACAGGGTTAAGAAATAACTTTATGTGATTGAGTACATCCACACAACGAATAGGAAATATATCTGCCATGTAGCATGCATGCTAAACTCACTTTAAATACTGGGCTAAGAAATCACTTTATGTGATTGATTAAATCCATACAATGGAGAGAAAAGATGTAGCATATGCATGCTAAAGTCACCTTAAATACAGGGCTAAGAAATCATATTATGTGATTTACATCCATACAATAAATGGGATATATACCTGGCAGCCATTGCTTGCTTGAACAGGACGTGTTCGGCTGATTCATATAGCATGCATGCTAAAGACACCCTTTGGGGTTAACCTAGAGCGGTTTACCGATATATAAAAAACAGTTCCATCCTTAAATATAAAACAGTTCCAAGAAGGTAAGGTCTCTTAGATGGGCAAGTTGCCCATCTCGGCAAAATATCTGGTATAACTTGATATTGCTGCCCCATAGACCCACTGCGTTGCTGGAGCCAATGAGTTGTTAACTGCGTCTATGATGGTTCCGAGCCAAGCCTCCACAAGTGGTCTGGGAACTGGTCCGGGAACTGGTTTGCTGCTGGTGCCAACTGACGAAACCTTTCTTCCTGAAACCGAGATAAAGCATCCGCGATGTCATTAGACACGTGTCTGGCCCCAAACGAAATGTTGTGCCCCAGGCAAACCCGCACCAGTTTCCGCACCAATTGCATGACGTGCGGAGACTTACTGGACTGGCGATTAATAATGCGTACAACCACTTGGGTATCGCACCAAAAAAGAACCTTACAATCTTGAAACAACTCTCTCCACATAGTGACAGCAGCCATCACCGGAAACAGTTCCAAGAAGGTAAGGTCTCTTAGAATTCCCATTTGTTCCCATTCCGCAGGCCACCTCTTTGCACACCATCTACTCCCGAAAATAACCTCAAAACCCAAACTCCTTGCAGCATCAGAATTAACCTGGAAAGAATTCTCAGGAGTCACCGGTGTTTGCCACAGTGATACTCCATTAAAGTCCTGTAAAAAATCACTCCAAACTCTTAAGTCCTCCTTCAAAGACTTCGTTAGCCTGATGTGGTGATGTGCCGAGGTTACCCCCGCGGTTGATCTTGCCAAATGAGCTCAAAAACTTCGACCTGGTGACACTGCTTTACACGCAAAGTTCAAATGTCCAAGTAGACTCTGCATTTCCTTTAGGGTACATTTCCGCTTACCCAGCATGCTAAACAGTGTGTTCCGCAGAGCAATAATCTTATCGTCTGGAAGCTTTGACAACCCAGCCTCCGAATCCAATAAAATTCATAAATATGTTAGCCTAACTTCGGGGCCTTCAGTTTTTTCAGCTGCTAGCGGAACTCCCAATTCCCCCGCTAACCGCTGAAAAACTGCTAACTTTTCCGCACAACTTGTTGTCCCCGCAGGCCCCACAAACAGGAAATCATCTAGAAAATGCGTCACATGACGACTATCAACCCTAGATTTAACTGCCCACTCTAAGAATGTGCTAAAAACTTCAAAGGCGAAACATACTATGGAACAACCCATAGGCATGGCCTTATCAACGTACCAACTGCCTTGGAAAAAACATCCCAAAAGGCAAAAATACTCAGGGTGCACTGGTAACAGGTGAAATGCTGATTGGATATCGCATTTCGCCATCAATGTGCCCTTTCCACACTCCCTTACCAAGCTTATTGCATAATCCAATGATGAGTACTTCACCGTGCACAGATCTTGTGCAATACCATCATTTACTGATGTACCCTTTGGATAGGACAGGTGCTGTATTAATCTAAACTGGCCCGGGGCTTTCTTAGGCACTACCCCTAGTGGTGATACCCGCAGTTTTCCCAAAGGTGGCTCTGAATAAGGCCCTGCCATCCGTCCTGCCACACATTCCTTGCGAATTTTTTCGGCCACTACCTCTGGCATTTGAATTGCCGACTTTAAATTCCCACTGGTAGTAGCCACTCTTTGCCCAGTATAAGGTATCCGAAAACCCACCTTAAATCCGGAAGCCAGGTATTCTGCAGCCTGTCTGTCCGGGTAATCACGCAACAAAAATAACAGTGGATTCAATTTAACTGGGGTAACAGCCAACGTGGCTAATTTGTGAAGGATTTCACTCTGGCTTCTGGCTTCCACTGGTTCCTGAAGAAGCCGACCCACCACTTTTTTTTTTGCGATGGGCCGGCCCTTTCGAAAGGGCCGACTAGAGCTAGCCTTTGAACAATCTAGCCTCATGTGACTTCCGCCACACACCTCAAAGCATGCTCAAAGCGGCACTTCTGCCTCTGGCAAGCCCCTTTATTATACTCCCAGCACACTCCTCAGCTGTCCCTTCTGCCCGTTAGCCAGTGCTTCTCCGACTCGGCCCGCCGGACATAAGGACACACCTTCACGATCCACGAATCGTATTCCTTTAAATCCCACCGGGCTTGAGCATTATTTGAGGCTTTCTCTCTGGCCTTGGTGTCAACGGAGGGGGCCGGGAGGAGGCCAACAACTGCCCCGGAGGACCCTGGGACCGTCCACTTCCTTTGCGGCGCGGGGCTTCCCCGCCGCGGCAAACGCCGCCAGGGTAAGTCCCGACGGCTATTATTACATAGTATTATGAAATTCTATCTTCTACTGCCTATGAAATAACCTTAAATACTTGTTGGCTAAGAAATTACTTTATGTTATTGATGACATCCATACACCGAATGAGATATATACCTGCTATATAGCATGCATGCTAAAGACACATGAAATACTGGACTGAGAAATTAGTCTGTGTCATTGATTACATCCATACAACGAATCCCGACGGCTATTATTACATAGTATTATGAAATTCTATCTTCTACTGCCTATGAAATAACTATGAAATAAAGTAAGGTATCTATCCTATTCGTTGTATGGATGTAAACAATCACATAAAGTGATTTCTTAGCCCTGTATTTAAAGTGTCTTTAGCATGCATGGTACATGGCAGATATATACTATTCGTTGTATGGATGTAATCAATGACAAGGACTAATTTCTCAGTCCAGTATTTCATGTGTCTTTAGCATGCATGCTATATGAATCTGCAGAACAGGTCCTGTTCAAGCAAGCAATGCTTGCCAGGTATATATCCCATATGTTCTATGGATGTAAATCACATAATGTGATTTCTTAGCCCAGTATTTAAAGTGTCTTTAGCATGCATGCTACATGGCAGGTATCTATCCCACTCGTTGTATGGATGTAATCAATCACATAATGTTTATTAGGCCAGCATTTAAGGTGACATATCATGACTTTAGCATGCATGCTACATGGAAGGTATCTATCCTATTCGTTGTATGGATGTAATCAATCACAGAATGTTTCTTAGCCCAGCATTTAAGGTGACTTATCATGCATGCTATATAGCAGGTATATATCTCAATCGTTGTATGGATGTCATCAATAAGATAAAATAATTTCTTAGCCAACAAGTATTTAAGGTTATTTTATAGGCAGTAGATTATAGAATTTCATAATACAATGTTATAATAGAGAATTTGGAAATAGCAGTAGTTGCTTTTGCGACCAATATGTCAGTTACAATTATATGTGAGTTACAAAATAATAAAATAAGATGAGATGTTCTCTTGAAAATGTTGTTTACATATGGGTAAACCACCTAGGTTAACCCCAAAGTGTGTCTTTAGCATGCATGCTATATGAATCTGCAGAATAGGTCCTGTTCAAGCAAGCAATGCTAGCCAGGTATATATCCCGTTTGTTGTATGATGTAAATCACATAAAGCGATTTCTTAGCCCAATATTTGACAATAGTATGCATGCTACATGGCAGGTATCTCTCCTATTCGTTGTATGGATTTAATCAATCACATAAAGTGATTTCTTAGCCCAGTATTTAAAGTGACTTTAGCATGCATGCTACATGGCAGGTATATATCCTATTCGTTGTATGGATGTAATCAATGACACAGACTAATTTCTCAGTCCAGTATTTCATGTGACTTTAGCATGCATGCTATATAGCAGGTACATATCTCATTCGTTGTCTGGAAGTATTTAATGGCATAATGTAATTTCTTAGCCAACAAGTATTTAAGGTTATTTCATAGGCAGTAGAAGATAGAATTTCATAATACTATGTAATAATAGAGAATTTGTTAATAGCACTAGTTGCTTTTGCTATACAACCGTACTAGTTCAATATGTGAGTTACAATTATATGTGCTTGCCAGGTATATATCCCATTTTTTGTATGGATGTAAATCACATAAAGTGATTTCTTAGCCCAGTATTTATAGTGTCTTTAGCATGCATGCTACATGGCAGGTATCTATCCCATTCGTTGTATGGATGTAATCAATCACATAATGTTTCTTAGCACAGCATTTAAGGTGACTTATCATGACTTTAGCATGCATGCTACATGGCAGGTATCTATCCTATTCATTGTATGGATGTAATAAATGACACAGACTAATTTCTCAGACCAGTATTTCATGTGTCTTTAGCATGCATGCTATATGAATCAGCAGAACAGGTCCTGTTGAAGCAAGCAATGCTTGCCAGGTTTATATCCCATTTGTTGTATGGATGTAAATCAGATAAAGAGATTTCTTAGCCCAGTATTTAAATTGTCTTTAGCATGCATGCTACATGGCAGGTATATATCCTATTCCTTGTATGGATGTAATCAATGACAAAGACTAATTTCTCAGTCCAGTATTTCATATGTCTTTAGCATGCATGCTATATGAATCTGCAGAATAGGTCTTGTTCAAGCAAGCAATGCTTGCCAGGTATATATCCGATTTGTTGTATGGATGTAAATCAGATAAAGTGATTTCTTAGCCCAGTATTTAAATTGTCTTTAGCATGCATGCTACATGGCAGGTATATATCCTATTCCTTGTATGGATGTAATCAATGACAAAGACTAATTTCTCAGTCCAGTATTTCATGTGTCTTTAGCATGCATGATATATAGCAGGTATATATCTCATTCGTTGTATGGAAGTATAAAAAGACATAAAGTAATTTCTTAACCAACTATTATTTAAGGTTATTTCATAGGCAGTAGAAGATAGAACTTCATAATACTATGTAATAATAGAGAATTTGTTAATACCACTAGTTGCTTTTGCTATACAACCGTACTAGTTCAATATGTGAGTTACAATTATATGTGCTTGCCAGGTATATATCCCATTTGTTGTATGGATGTAAATCACATAAAGTGATTTCTTAGCCCAGTATTTATATTGTCTTTAGCATGCATGCTACATGGCAGGTATCTATCCCATTCGTTGTATGGATGTAATCAATCACATAATGTTTCTTAGCACAGCATTTAAGGTGACTTATCATGACTTTAGCATGCATGCTACATGGCAGGTATCTATCCTATTCATTGTATGGATGTAATCAATGACACAGACTAATTTCTCAGACCAGTATTTCATGTGTCTTTAGCATGCATGCTATATGAATCTGCAGAACAGGTCCTGTTGAAGCAAGCAATGCTTGCCAGGTTTATACCCCATTTGTTGTATGGATGTAAATCAGATAAAGAGATTTCTTAGCCCAGTATTTAAATTGTCTTTAGCATGCATGCTACATGGCAGGTATATATCCTATTCCTTGTATGGATGTAATCAATGACAATGACTAATTTCTCAGTCCAGTATTTCATATGTCTTTAGCATGCATGCTATATTAATCTGCAGAATAGGTCTTGTTCAAGCAAGCAATGCTTGCCAGGTATATATCCGATTTGTTGTATGGATGTAAATCAGATAAAGTGATTTCTTATCCCAGTATTTAAATTGTCTTTAGCATGCATGCTACATGGCAGGTATATATCCTATTCCTTGTATGGATGTAATCAATGACAAAGACTAATTTCTCAGTCCAGTATTTCATGTGTCTTTAGCATGCATGATATATAGCAGGTATATATCTCATTCGTTGTATGGAAGTATATAAAGACATAAAGTAATTTCTTAACCAACAATTATTTAAGGTTATTTCATAGGCAGTAGAAGATAGAACTTCATAATACTATGTAATAATAGAGAATTTCTTAATAGCACTAGTTGCTTTTGCGATACAACCGTACAAGTTCAATATGTGAGTTACAATTACGTTCTCTTGAAAATGTTGTTTACATATCGGTAAACCGCCTAGGTTATCCCCAAGGGGTCTCTTTAGCATTCATGTTATATGAATATGCAGAACAGGTCCTATTCAAGCAAGCAATCCCTTTTGTTATATGGATGTAAATCACATTAAGTGATTTCTTAGCCCAATATTTAAGGTGACTTTAGCATGCATGCTACATGGCAGGTATCTCTCCTATTCGTTGTATGGATTTAATCAATCGCATAAAGTGATTTCTTATCCCAGTATTTAAAGTGACTTTAGCATGCATGCTACATGGTAGGAATCTATCCTATTCGTTGTATGGATGTCATCAATAAAATAATGTATCTTAGCCCAGCATTTAAGGTGACTTTAGCAAGCATGCTATATAGCAGGTATATATCTCATTCGTTGTATGGATGTCATCAGTAACATAAAGTAATTTCGTAGCCTACAAGTACATAAGGTTATTTCATAGGCTGTAGAAGATAGAATTTCAAAATACTATGTAATAATAGAGAATTTGGAAATAGCACTAGTTGCTTTTGCGATGCAACCAATAAGTCAGTTACAATTATATGTGAGTTACAAAATAATAAAATAAGATGAGACGTTCTCTTGAAAATGTTTTTTACATATCGGTAAACCGCCTAGGTTAACCCCAAAGGGTGTCTTTAGCATGCATGCTATATGAATCTGCAGAACAGGTCCTGTTCAAGCAAGCAATGCTTGCCAGGTATATATCCCATTTGTTGTATGGATGTAAATTACAAAAAGTGATTTCTTAGCCCAATATTTAAGGTGACTTTAGCATGCATGCTACATGGCAGGTATCTCTCCTATTCGTTGTATGGATTTAATCAATCACATAAAGTGATTTCTTAGCCCTGTATTTAAAGTGTCTTTAGCATGCATGCTACATGGCAGGTATATCTCCTATTCGTTGTATGGATGTAATCATTGACACAGCCTAATTTCTCAGTCCAGTATTTAAATTGTCTTTAGCATGCATGCTATATAGCAGGTATATAGCTCATTCGTTGTATGGAAGTATTTAATGGCATAAAGTAATTTCTTAGCCAACAAGTATTTAAGGTTATTTCATAGGCAGTAGAAGATAGAATATAATACTATATAATAATAGAGAATTTGTTAATATCACTAGTTGCTTTTGCGATACAACCGTACTAGTTCAATATGTGAGTTACAATTATATGTGAATTAGAAAATAATAAAATTAGATGCGACGTTCTCTTGAAAATGTGGTTCACATATTGGTTAACCGCTTGGTTAACACCAAAGGGGTCTAGAGTGCATGCTATATGAATTCACAGAACAGATCAAGTAAGCAATGCTCAGCAGGTATCTATCCCATTGGATGTAATCACATAATGTTTCTTAGCCCAGCATTTAAGGTGACTTATCATGCATGCTATATAGCAGGTATATATCTCATTCGTTGTATGGATGTCATCAATGACATAAAGTAATTTCTTAGCCAACAAGTATTTAAGGTTATTTCATAGGCAGTAGAAGATAGAATTTCATAATACTATGTAATAATAGAGAATTTGGAAATAGTAATAGTTCCTTTTGTGATACAACACATATGTCACTTACAATTATATGTGTGTTACAAAATAATAAAATAAGATGAGACGTTCTCTTGAAAATATTTTTTACATATCGATAAACCGCTATATGAATCTGCAGAACAGGTCCTGTTCAAGCAAGCAAGGCTTGCCAGGTATATATCCCATTTGTTGTATGGATGTAAATCACATAAAGTGATTTCTTAGCCCAGTATTTAAAGTGTCTATAGCATGCATGCTATATGGCAGGTATATATCCTATTCGTTATATGGACGCAATCAATGACAAAGACTAATTTCTCAGTCCAGTATTTCATGTGTCTTTAGCATGCATGCTATATAGCAGGTATATATCTCATTCGTTGTATGGAATTGATTAATGACATATAGTAATTTCTTAGTCAACAAGTATTTAAGTTTTTTCATAGGCAGTAGAAGAATTTCATAATACTATGTAATATTAGAGAATTTGGAAATAGCACTAGTTGCTTTTGCGATACAACCAATATGTCAGTTACAATTATATGTGAGTTACAAAATAAGAAAATAAGTTGAGACGTTCTCTTGAAAATGTTGTTTACATATCGGTAAACCGCTTAGGTTAACCTCAAAGGTTGTCTTTAGCATGCATGCTATATAGAAGGTATATATCTCATTCGTTGTATGGAAGTGATTAATGACAAAAAGTAAGTTTTTAGCCAACAAGTATTAAAGTTATTTCATAGGCAGTAGAAGATAGAATTTCATAATACTATGTAATAATAGAGAATTTGGAAATAGCACTAGTTCCTTTTGTGATACAACCGTACTAGTTCAATATGTCAGTTACAATTATATGTGAGTTACAAAATAATAAAATAAGATGAGACGTTCTCTTCAAAATATTGTTTACATATCGGTAAACCGCCTAGGTTACCCTTAAAGGGTGTCTTTAGCATGCATGCTATATGAATCTGCCTATGCTGCCCTAGCTGGCCACACCCGGTAGCAGCTGCCTCGGTGAGGCCTGGGCGGCCAGCCCACACAGAGATAAGGTACAGTCCAAGTCACCGGGAGGTGTTAAGAACAACGTAGAGCCAGGCAAAGAGTAGTCAAACAGTCCGAAAGTCCGAGAATTCACCAAGCCAAATCACTTTATCGAAATCCGTCGTAAGGTCCGAAGCCAGAATTTTCTAATTCACATATAATTGTAACTCACATATTGAACTAGTACGGTTGTATCGCAAAAGCAACTAGTGCTATTAACAAATTCTCTATTATTATATATATATTATTATATATATATATTATATAACTTGCCCATCTAAGAGACCTTACCTTCTTGGAACTGTTTTATATTTAAGGATGGAACTGTTTTTTATACATCGTTAAACCGCTCTAGGTTAACCCCAAAGTGTGTCTTTAGCATGCATGCTATATGAATCTGCAGAACAGGTCCTGTTGAACAAGCAATGCTTGCCAGGTTTATATCCCATTTGTTGTATGGATGTAAATCAGATAAAGAGATTTCTTAGCCCAGTATTTAAATTGTCTTTAGCATGCATGCTACATGGCAGGTATATATCCTATTCCTTGTATGGATGTAATCAATGACAATGACTAATTTCTCAGTCCAGTATTTCATATGTCTTTAGCATGCATGCTATATGAATCTGCAGAATAGGTCTTGTTCAAGCAAGCAATGCTTGCCAGGTATATATCTGATTTGTTGTATGGATGTAAATCAGATAAAGTGATTTCTTATCCCAGTATTTAAATTGTCTTTAGCATGCATGCTACATGGCAGGTATATATCCAATTCCTTGTATGGATGTAATCAATGACAAAGACTAATTTCTCAGTCCAGTATTTCATGTGTCTTTAGCATGCATGATATATAGCAGGTATATATCTCATTTGTTGTATGGAAGTATATAAAGACATAAAGTAATTTCTTAACCAACAATTATTTAAGGTTATTTCATAGGCAGTAGAAGATAGAACTTCATAATACTATGTAATAATAGAGAATTTTTTAATAGCACTAGTTGCTTTTGCGATACAACCGTACAAGTTCAATATGTGAGTTACAATTACGTTCTCTTGAAAATGTTGTTTACATATCGGTAAACCGCCTAGGTTATCCCCAAGGAGTCTCTTTAGCATTCATGTTATATGAATATGCAGAACAGGTCCTATTCAAGCAAGCAATCCCTTTTGTTATATGGATGTAAATCACATTAAGTGATTTCTTAGCCCAATATTTAAGGTGACTTTAGCATGCATGCTACATGGCAGGTATCTCTCCTATTCGTTGTATGGATTTAATCAATCGCATAAAGTGATTTCTTATCCCAGTATTTAAAGTGACTTTAGCATGCATGCTACATGGTAGGAATCTATCCTATTCGTTGTATGGATGTCATCAATAAAATAATGTATCTTAGCCCAGCATTTAAGGTGACTTTAGCAAGCATGCTATATAGCAGGTATATATCTCATTCGTTGTATGGATGTCATCAGTAACATAAAGTAATTTCGTAGCCTACAAGTACATAAGGTTATTTCATAGGCTGTAGAAGATAGAATTTCAAAATACTATGTAATAATAGAGAATTTGGAAATAGCACTAGTTGCTTTTGCGATGCAACCAATAAGTCAGTTACAATTATATGTGAGTTACAAAATAATAAAATAAGATGAGACGTTCTCTTGAAAATGTTTTTTACATATCGGTAAACCGCCTAGGTTAACCCCAAAGGGTGTCTTTAGCATGCATGCTATATGAATCTGCAGAACAGGTCCTGTTCAAGCAAGCAATGCTTGCCAGGTATATATCCCATTTGTTGTATGGATGTAAATTACAAAAAGTGATTTCTTAGCCCAATATTTAAGGTGACTTTAGCATGCATGCTACATGGCAGGTATCTCTCCTATTCGTTGTATGGATTTAATCAATCACATAAAGTGATTTCTTATCCCAGTATTTAAAGTGACTTTAGCATGCATGTTACATGGTAGGAATCTATCCTATTCGTTGTATGGATGTCATCAGTAAAATAATGTATCTTAGACCAGCATTTAAGGTGACTTTAGCAAGCATGCTATATAGCAGGTATATATCTCATTCGTTGTATGGATGTAATCATTGACACAGCCTAATTTCTCAGTCCAGTATTTAAATTGTCTTTAGCATGCATGCTATATAGCAGGTATATAGCTCATTCGTTGTATGGAAGTATTTAATGGCATAAAGTAATTTCTTAGCCAACAAGTATTTAAGGTTATTTCATAGGCAGTAGAAGATAGAATATAATACTATATAATAATAGAGAATTTGTTAATAGCACTAGTTGCTTTTGCGATACAACCGTACTAGTTCAATATGTGAGTTACAATTATATGTGAATTAGAAAATAATAAAATTAGATGCGACGTTCTCTTGAAAATGTGGTTCACATATTGGTTAACCGCTTGGTTAACACCAAAGGGGTCTAGAGTGCATGCTATATGAATTCACAGAACAGATCAAGTAAGCAATGCTCAGCAGGTATCTATCCCATTGGATGTAATCACATAATGTTTCTTAGCCCAGCATTTAAGGTGACTTATCATGCATGCTATATAGCAGGTATATATCTCATTCGTTGTATGGATGTCATCAATGACATAAAGTAATTTCTTAGCCAACAAGTATTTAAGGTTATTTCATAGGCAGTAGAAGATAGAATTTCATAATACTATGTAATAATAGAGAATTTGGAAATAGTAATAGTTCCTTTTGTGATACAACACATATGTCACTTACAATTATATGTGTGTTACAAAATAATAAAATAAGATGAGACGTTCTCTTGAAAATATTTTTTACATATCGATAAACCGCTATATGAATCTGCAGAACAGGTCCTGTTCAAGCAAGCAAGGCTTGCCAGGTATATATCCCATTTGTTGTATGGATGTAAATCACATAAAGTGATTTCTTAGCCCAGTATTTAAAGTGTCTATAGCATGCATGCTATATGGCAGGTATATATCCTATTCGTTATATGGACGCAATCAATGACAAAGACTAATTTCTCAGTCCAGTATTTCATGTGTCTTTAGCATGCATGCTATATAGCAGGTATATATCTCATTCGTTGTATGGAATTGATTAATGACATATAGTAATTTCTTAGTCAACAAGTATTTAAGTTTTTTCATAGGCAGTAGAAGAATTTCATAATACTATGTAATATTAGAGAATTTGGAAATAGCACTAGTTGCTTTTGCGATACAACCAATATGTCAGTTACAATTATATGTGAGTTACAAAATAAGAAAATAAGTTGAGACGTTCTCTTGAAAATGTTGTTTACATATCGGTAAACCACTTAGGTTAACCTCAAAGGTTGTCTTTAGCATGCATGCTATATAGAAGGTATATATCTCATTCGTTGTATGGAAGTGATTAATGACAAAAAGTAAGTTTTTAGCCAACAAGTATTAAAGTTATTTCATAGGCAGTAGAAGATAGAATTTCATAATACTATGTAATAATAGAGAATTTGGAAATAGCACTAGTTCCTTTTGTGATACAACCGTACTAGTTCAATATGTCAGTTACAATTATATGTGAGTTACAAAATAATAAAATAAGATGAGACGTTCTCTTCAAAATATTGTTTACATATCGGTAAACCGCCTAGGTTACCCTTAAAGGGTGTCTTTAGCATGCATGCTATATGAATCTGCCTATGCTGCTCTAGCTGGCCACACCCGGTAGCAGCTGCCTCGGTGAGGCCTGGGCGGCCAGCCCACACAGAGATAAGGTACAGTCCAAGTCACCGGGAGGTGTTAAGAACAACGTAGAGCCAGGCAAAGAGTAGTCAAACAGTCCGAAAGTCCGAGAATTCACCAAGCCAAATCACTTTATCGAAATCCGTCGTAAGGTCCGAAGCCAGAATTTTCTAATTCACATATAATTGTAACTCACATATTGAACTAGTACGGTTGTATCGCAAAAGCAACTAGTGCTATTAACAAATTCTCTATTATTATATATATATTATTATATATATATATTATATAACTTGCCCATCTAAGAGACCTTACCTTCTTGGAACTGTTTTATATTTAAGGATGGAACTGTTTTTTATATATCGGTAAACCGCTCTAGGTTAACCCCAAAGTGTGTCTTTAGCATGCATGCTATATGAATCTGCAGAACAGGTCCTGTTGAACAAGCAATGCTTGCCAGGTTTATATCCCATTTGTTGTATGGATGTAAATCAGATAAAGAGATTTCTTAGCCCAGTATTTAAATTGTCTTTAGCATGCATGCTACATGGCAGGTATATATCCTATTCCTTGTATGGATGTAATCAATGACAATGACTAATTTCTCAGTCCAGTATTTCATATGTCTTTAGCATGCATGCTATATGAATCTGCAGAATAGGTCTTGTTCAAGCAAGCAATGCTTGCCAGGTATATATCTGATTTGTTGTATGGATGTAAATCAGATAAAGTGATTTCTTATCCCAGTATTTAAATTGTCTTTAGCATGCATGCTACATGGCAGGTATATATCCTATTCCTTGTATGGATGTAATCAATGACAAAGACTAATTTCTCAGTCCAGTATTTCATGTGTCTTTAGCATGCATGATATATAGCAGGTATATATCTCATTTGTTGTATGGAAGTATATAAACACATAAAGTAATTTCTTAACCAACAATTATTTAAGGTTATTTCATAGGCAGTAGAAGATAGAACTTCATAATACTATGTAATAATAGAGAATTTTTTAATAGCACTAGTTGCTTTTGCGATACAACCGTACAAGTTCAATATGTGAGTTAGGTCCTGGATGAGCTGGTCCACGTAGACCGACCCCGTCGTATGAGCGACCTGGTGCAACTGTGCTACCGCATCGACGACTGCCTGGAGGAGCGGCGCCTCGCCCGGTCTGGAACCCAGCCACGAAACCGGGGAGAGCAGACTCCACCCCGTCTCACCGCTCCCAAGGCAGCAGTTCCTCTGGATCCGGGGGAACCAATGCAATTCGGCAGTGTGCGGCCTCGATTGGACCCCAGAGAAAAGCAGTGCCGCCGCACACAGAACCTGTGCCTGTACTGCGGGGGTGCAGTCATTACGCGGGCCAGTGCCCTGAAAAAATTAAGTCAGCCGGAAACGCCCGCTTCCATCCGACTCCGGCCCTGGTCGCCTGGGAGGAACGGTGGGGGCCGCCCCAGGACTGATGCACTTACTACTGCCTGTGCGCCTGCAACTACCCCAGGGGCAGTGGCTCCTGGTCCATGCCCTGGTCAACTCCGGAGCCACCCGGTCCTACATTGACGCCACCTTCCAGCGCCAGAGACGGGTGCCCATTACAAAGAAGCAGGTTCCAGCTAAAGTGGAAGCCACAGACGGGCGATTAATCGAGGCCGGATGGGTGAAATGGGAGACCCGGCCCCTGTTGCTCCAGGTGAAACAACATACCGAGACCATGGTTTTTGACGTCGTTCACATGCTTCGATTTCCCTTGGTGCTTGGCATGGACTGGTTTGCCAAGCATAACCCGCGTATCGATTGGGTGAAGCTGGACTTACGCTTTGGCCGGGACTGCCTACATGCCACTCACCTCTCTGCCGCACCAGACAGCACTGGGCTGCCGCCTGAGTACCGGGACTATGCGGATGTCTTCGAGGAAAAGGGCGCTGATAAACTCCCTCCGCACCGACCATATGATTGCGGCATTGATCTGAAATTGGATGTGCGCCTCCCCGTCAAGTGCTTGTACGCCCTGTCGGAACCCTAACGTCAGGCCCTCTGGGAGTTCCTGGACAAGAACCTGCAGCGAGGGTTCATCCACCGGTCCTACCTCCACTCCGGTCCTCTTTGTGAAGAAGAAGGAGGGGGACTTACGAATGTGCCATGACTATCGGGCCCTCAATGAAATCACAATCAAGGACCACTACCCCTTGCCCCTCATCCCCGAGTTACTGGAACAAGTGCAGGGTGTCTGCGTGTTCACCAAGCTGGACCTGCATGGGGCTTACAACCTCATCCGAATTCGTGCCAGGGACGAATGGAAGACTGCGTTCGGGACCCGGTACGGGCAATTTGAGTATTTGGTAATGCCTTTTGGTCTCTGCAGCGCACCCGACGTGTTCCAGCGGTTCATCAATGATGTATTCCGGGATTTGCTGGACCGCTTTGTCATCATATAACTTGATGACATCCTGGTGTACTCCTGACGGCCGGAACTGCATACCGGACATGTCCGCCAGGTCCTACAAAGGTTACGGGACCATGGCTTATATGCCAAACTCGCCAAGTGCGACTTCTCCCGGGACATTATCGACTTCTTGGAACATCGGTTGTGTGCCCAAGGGGTCCAGATTGATCCTTCCATGGTACAGGCCATCGTTCAGTGGGAGGCCCCTCAAACCCGGAAGCAGTTGCAGCGGTTTATGGGGTTCGTCAACTATTACTGAACATTTCTACCCCAGTACGCACAAATGGTGCAACCCCTGACCCAGCTCCTGAGTCCTAAACGCCCGTACCAGTGGACTCCAGAAGCTGAGCAAGCCTTCCAGCGGCTCAAGCAATGCTTCACCTCCGAGCCCTGCCTTGCCCATCCCGACCTGAGAAGCCCTTTATTGTGGAGGCCGATGCCTCCAGCACAGCGTTGGGGATGCTCCTCCTCCAGCCGGGTCCAGAAGGGCATCCTCCGCAACCCTGTGCGTTCTATTCCCGGCAGTTCACCCCAGCTGAGAGGAACTACACTATCTGGGAGAGGGAACTGCTGGCCATCAAAGCCGCCTTTGAAAAATGGCGCCATCATCTGGAGGGGGCCAAGTACCCGGTCTTGGTACGAACAGACCACCGGAACCTAGAGTATCTGCAGACAGCCCGCTGCCTTAACCAGCGGCAAATCGGGTGGGCTCTGTTCTTTTCCCGATTCAATTTCCGGATCGAATACATCCCAGGGACCCAGAACAAGAGGGCAGACGCCCTCTCCCGCCAGCCACAAGACACAACCGACCCTGATGACGGCCCCGCACCCCTACTGCTTCCAGTCTCAGTGTTTGCGGCCATTCCCGACACACCGGGTTTCTGCCAACAGGTGGCAGCACAACAGGCGACCGACCCCTGGACACAGACCCAGATCCGTTGGCTGCAGGAACACCCCGACGAACGCTCTGAGTTCCATGTCTTGGAGGGGCTCCTGCATCACCGCGGCAGGGTAGTGCTTCCCACTGCAGCTTTACGGACACAGGCGCTGCAACAGACACACGACACCCCGGCAGCAGGCCATTTTGGGCAATACAAGACTCTCCGTTTGCTGACCCAGTACTTTTGGTGGCCTCGAGTGCGGGCGGACGTGGCCCAGTACGTAGCATCCTGTGCTACGTGCAGACAGGCAAAACATGCCATAGGCAAACCCCCGGGCTTGTTGCAGCCTCTCCCTGTTCCTCAGGGGCCATGGCAAGAAATCACGATGGACTTCATCACAGATCTCCCAGTATCCCGGGGTCCACCACAATCCTGACTGTGGTGGATCGATCCACGAAGATGGCGCACCTGATTTGTTGTATGGATGTAAATCAGATAAAGTGATTTCTTAGCCCAGTATTTAAAGTGTCTATAGCATGCATGCTATATGGCAGGTATATATCCTATTCGTTGTATGGATGCAATC
The DNA here is from genome assembly GCF_049243985.1 of Paroedura picta. Lineage (NCBI taxonomy): Eukaryota > Metazoa > Chordata > Lepidosauria > Squamata > Gekkonidae > Paroedura > Paroedura picta. The sequence continues at coordinate 76,830,231 of NC_135377.1, read as the reverse complement.
AATGACAAAGACTAATTTCTCAGTCCAGTATTTCATGTGTCTTTAGCATGCATGCTATATAGCAGGTATATATCTCATTCGTTGTATGGAATTGATTAATGACATATAGTAATTTATTAGTCAACAAGTATTTAAGGTTATTTCATAGGCAGTAGAAGATCGAATTTCATAATACTATGTAATATTAGAGAATTTGGAAATAGCACTAGTTGCTTTTGCGATACAACCAATATGTCAGTTACAATTATATGTGAGTTACAAAATAAGAAAATAAGATGAGACGTTCTCTTGAAAATGTTGTTTACATATTGGTAAACCGCCTAGGTTAACCTCAAAGGGTGTCTTTAGCATGCATGCTATAAAGAAGGTATTGCTTGCTTGAATAGGACCTGTTCTGCATATTCATATAACATGAATGCTAAAGAGACCCCTTGGGGATAACCTAGGCGGTTTACCGATATGTAAACAACATTTTCAAGAGAACGTAATTGTAACTCACATATTGAACTTGTACGGTTGTATCGCAAAAGCAACTAGTGCTATTAAGAAATTCTCTATTATTACATAGTATTATGAAGTTCTATCTTCTAATGCCTATGAAATAACCTTAAATAATTGTTGGTTAAGAAATTACTTTATGTCTTTATATACTTCCATACAACGAATGAGATATATACCTCCTATATATCATGCATGCTAAAGACACATGAAATACTGGACTGAGAAATTAGTCTTTGTCATTGATTACATCCATACAAGGAATAGGATATATACCTGCCATGTAGCATGCATGCTAAAGACAATTTAAATACTGGGCTAAGAAATCACTGTATCTGATTTACATCCATACAACAAATCGGATATATACCTGGAAAGCATTTCTTGCTTGAACAGGACCTATTCTGCAGATTCATATAGCATGCACTGAAATACTGGACTGAGAAATTAGTCTGTGTCATTGATTACATCCATACAACGTATAGGATATATATGTAGCATGCATTCTAAAATCACTTTAAATACAGGGCTAAGAAATAAGTTTATGTGATTGATTATATACATACAACGAATAGGATAGATTCCTGCCATGTAGCATGCATGCTAAAGTCACTTTAAATACTGGGCTAAGAAATTTTTTTATGTGATTGATTAAATCCATACAAAGAATAGGAGAGATACCTGCAGTGTAGCATGCATGCTAATGTCACCTTAAATTCTGGGCTATGAAACATTATGTGATTGATTAAATCCAAGTCACTATAAATACTGGGCTAAGAAATCACTTTATGTGATTTACATCCATACAACAAATGGGATATATACCTGGCAAGCACGTATAATTGTAACTCACATATTGAACTAGTACGGTTGTATAGCAAAAGCAACTAGTGCTATTAACAAATTCTCTATTATTACATAGTATTATGAAATTCTATCTTCTACTGCCTATGAAATAACCTTAAATACTTGTTGGCTAAGAAATTACATTATGCCATTAAATACACACAACGAATGAGATATGTACCTGCTATATAGCATGCATGCTAAAGACACATGAAATACTGGACTGAGAAATTAGTCTGTGTAATTGATTACATCCATACAACGAATAGGATATATACCTGCCATGTAGCATGCATGCTAAAGTTACTTTAAATACTGGGCTAAGAAATCACTTTATGTGATTGATTAAATCCATACAACGAATAGGAGAGATACCTGCCATGTAGCATGCATGCTATTGTCAAATATTGGGCTAAGAAATCACTTTATGTGATTTACATCATACAACAAACGGGATATATACCTGGCTAGCATTGCTTGCTTGAACAGGACCCATTCTGCAGATTCGTATAGCATGCATGCTAAAGACACACTTTGGGGTTAACCTAGGAGGTTTACCGATATGTAAACAACATTTTCAAGAGAACGTCTCATCTTATTTTATTATTTTGTAACTCACATATAATTGTAACTGACATATTGGTTGTATCGCAAAAGCAACTAGTGCCATTTACAAATTCTCTCTTATTACATAGTATTATGAAATTCTATCTTCTACTGCCTATGAAATAACCTTAAATACTTGTTGGCTAAGAAATTACTTTATGTCATTAATCACTTCCATTCAACGAATGAGATATATACCTGCTATATGTCATGCATGCTAAAGACACATGGAATACTGGACTGAGAAATTAGTCTTTCTCATTGATTACATCCATACAACGAATAGGATATATACCTGCCATGTAGCATGCATGCTAAAGTCACTTTAAATACTGGGCTGAGCAATCACTTCATGTGATTTACATTCATACAAAAAATGGAATATATACCTCGCAAGCATTGCTGGTTGAACAGGACCTATTCTGCAGATTCATATAGCATGCATGCTAAAGACACACTTTGGGGTTAACCTAGGCGGTTTACCCATATGTAAACAACATTTTCAAGAGAACGTCTCAACTTATTTTCTTATTTTGTAACTCACATATAATTGTAACTGACATGTTGGTTGTATCCCAAAAGTGCTATTTCAAAATTCTCTATTATTACATAGTATTATGAAATTCTATCTTCTACTGCCTATGAAATAACCTTAAGTACTTGTAGGCTAAGAAATTACTTTATGTTATTGATGACATCCATACAACGAATGAGATATATACCTGCTATATAGCATGCATGCTAAGGACACCCTTTGAGGTTAACCTAGGCGGTTTACCGATATGTAAACAACATTTTCAACAGAACGTCTCAACTTATTTTCTTATTTTGTAACTCACATATAATTGTAACTGACATGTTGGTTGTATCCCAAAAGTGCTATTTCAAAATTCTCTATTATTACATAGTATTATGAAATTCTATCTTCTACTGCCTATGAAATAACCTTAAGTACTTGTAGGCTAAGAAATCACTTTATGTGATTGATTAAATCCATACAACGAATAGGAGAGATACCTGCCATGTAGCATGCATGCTATTGTCAAATATTGGGCTAAGAAATCACTTTATGTGATTTACATCATACAACAAACGGGATATATACCTGGCTAGCATTGCTTGCTTGAACAGGACCCGTTCTGCAGATTCGTATAGCATGCATGCTAAAGACACACTTTGGGGTTAACCTAGGAGGTTTACCGATATGTAAACAACATTTTCAAGAGAACGTCTCATCTTATTTTATTATTTTGTAACTCACATATAATTGTAACTGACATATTGGTTGTATCGCAAAAGCAACTAGTGCCATTTACAAATTCTCTCTTATTACATAGTATTATGAAATTCTATCTTCTACTGCCTATGAAATAACCTTAAATACTTGTTGGCTAAGAAATTACTTTATGTCATTAATCACTTCCATTCAACGAATGAGATATATACCTGCTATATGTCATGCATGCTAAAGACACATGGAATACTGGACTGAGAAATTAGTCTTTCTCATTGATTACATACATACAACGAATAGGATATATACCTGCCATGTAGCATGCATGCTAAAGTCACTTTAAATACTGGGCTGAGCAATCACTTCATGTGATTTAGATTCATACAAAAAATGGGATATATACCTCGCAAGCATTGCTGGTTGAACAGGACCTATTCTGCAGATTCATATAGCATGCATGCTAAAGACACACTTTGGGGTTAACCTAGGCGGTTTACCCATATGTAAACAACATTTTCAAGAGAACATCTCAACTTATTTTCTTATTTTGTAACTCACATATAATTGTAACTGACATGTTGGTTGTATCCCAAAAGTGGTATTTCAAAATTCTCTATTATTACATAGTATTATGAAATTCTATCTTCTACTGCCTATGAAATAACCTTAAGTACTTGTAGGCTAAGAAATTACTTTATGTTATTGATGACATCCATACAACGAATGAGATATATACCTGCTATATAGCATGCATGCTAAGGACACCCTTTGAGGTTAACCTAGGCGGTTTACCGATATGTAAACAACATTTTCAAGAGAACGTCTCAACTTATTTTCTTATTTTGTAACTCACATATAATTGTAACTGACATGTTGGTTGTATCCCAAAAGTGCTATTTCAAAATTCTCTATTATTACATAGTATTATGAAATTCTATCTTCTACTGCCTATGAAATAACCTTAAGTACTTGTAGGCTAAGAAATTACTTTATGTTATTGATGACATCCATACAACGAATGAGATATATACCTGCTATATAGCATGCATGCTAAAGTCACCTGAAATGCTGGGCTAAGAAACTTTATGTGATTGATTACATCCATACAACGAATGGGATGATACATGCTGAGCACTGCTTACTTGATCTGTTCTGCAGATTCATATAGCACGTATTCTAGACCCCTTTGGTGTTAAGCTAGGCGGTTTACCAATATGTAAACCACATTTTCAAGAGAACGTCGCATCTTATTTCATTATTTTCTAACTCACATATAATTGTAACTCACATATTGAACTAGTATGGTTATATCGCAAAAGCAACTAGTGCTATTTCCAAATTCTCTATTATTACATAGAATTATGAAATTCTATCTTCTACTGCCTATGAAATAACCTTAAATACTTCTTGGCTAAGAAATTACTTTATGTCATTAATTTCCTCCATACAACGAATGAGATATATACCTGCTATGGTATACCTGCATGTTAAAGACACATGAAATACTGGACTAAAAAATTAGTCTTTTTCATCGATTTTCATTGATCCATACAACGAATAGGGTATATACCTGCCATGTTGCTTGCATGCTATAGACACTTTAAATACTGGGCTAAGAAATCACTTTATGTGATTTACATCCATACAACAAATCGGATATATACCTGGAAAGCATTTCTTGCTTGAACAGGACCTATTCTGCAGATTCATATAGCATGCATGCTAAAGACACTCTTTGGTGTTAACCAAGGTGGTTTACCAAAATGTAAACAACATTTTCAAGAGAACGTCTCATCTTATTATATTATTTTGTAACTGACATATTGGTTGTATCGCACAAGCAACTAGTGCTGTTTCCAAATTCTCTATTATTACGTAGGCTAGATTGTTCAAAGGCTAGCTCTCGTCGGCCCTTTCAAAAGGGCCGGCCCATCGCAAAAAAAAGTGGTGGGTCGGCTTCTTCAGGAACCAGTGGAAGCCAGAAGGCAGAGTGAAATCCTTCACAAATTAGCCACGTTGGCTTTTACCCCAGTTAAATTGAATCCACTGTTATTGTTGTTGCGTGATTACCCGGACAGACAGGCTGCAGAATACCTGGCTTCCGGATTTAAGGTGGGTTTTCGGATACCTTATACTGGGCAAAGAGTGGCTACTACCAGTGGGAATTTAAAGTCGGCAATTCAAATGCCAGAGGTAGTGGCCGAAAAAATTTGCAAGGAATGTGTGGCAGGACGGATGGCAGGGCCTTATTCAGAGCCACCTTTGGGAAACCTGTGGGTATCACCACTAGGGGTAGTGCCTAAGAAAGCCCCGGGCCAGTTTAGATTAATACAGCACCTGTCCTATCCAAAGGGTACATCAGTAAATGATGGTATTGCACAAGAACTGTGCACGGTGAAGTACTCATCATTGGATTACGCAATAAGCTTGGTAAGAGCGTGTGGAAAGGGCGCATTGATGGCGAAATGCGATATCCAATCAGCATTTCACCTGTTACCAGTGCACCCTGAGTATTTTTGCCTTTGGGGATGTTTTTTCCAAGGCAGTTGGTACGTTGATAAGGCCATGCCTATGGGTTGTTCCATAGCATGTTTCGCCTTTGAAGTTTTTAGCACATTCTTAGAGTGGGCAGTTAAATCTAGGGTTGATAGTCGTCATGTGACGCATTTTCTAGATGATTTCCTGTTTGTGGGGCCTGCGGGGACAACAAGTTGTGCGGAAAAGTTAGCAGTTTTTCAGCGGTTAGCGGGGGAATTGGGAGTTCCGCTAGCAGCTGAAAAAACTGAAGGCCCCGAAGTTAGGCTAACATATTTAGGAATTTTATTGGATGCGACGTTCTCTTGAAAATGTGGTTTACATATTGGTAAACCGACTTGGTTAACACCAAAGGGGACTAGAATACGTGCTATATGAATCTGCAGAAAAGATCAAGTAAGCAATGCTTAGCATGTATCTATCCCATTCGTTGTATGGATGTAATCAATCACATAATGTTTCTTAGCCCACCATTTAAGGTGACTTTAGCATGCACGCTATATAGCAGGTATATATCTCATTCGTTGTATGGATGTCATCAATAACATAAAGTAATTCCTTAGCCTACAAGTACTTAAGGTTATTTCATAGGCAGTAGAAGATAGAATTTCATAATACGACGTAATAATAGAGAATTTGGAAACAGCACTAGTTGCTTGTGCGATACAACCAATATGTCAGTTACAAAATAATATAATACGATGAGACGTTCTCTTGAAAATGTTGTTTACATTTTGGTAAACCGCCTTGGTTAACACCAAAGAGTGTCTTTAGCATGCATACTATATGAATCGGCAGAACAGGTCCTGTTCAAGCAAGCAATGCTTGCCAGGTTGCCCATTTGTTGTATGGATGTAAATCACATAAAGTGATTTCTTAGCCCAGTATTTATAGGGTCTATAGCATGCAAGCAACATGGCAGGTATATACCCTATTCGTTGTATGGATCAATGAAAATCAATGAAAAAGACTAATTTTTTAGTCCAGTATTTCATGTGTCTTTAACATGCAGGTATACCATAGCAGGTATATATCTCATTCGTTGTATGGAGGAAATTAATGACATAAAGTAATTTCTTAGCCAAGAAGTATTTAAGGTTATTTAAATACAACGAATGAGATATATACCTGCTATATAGCATGCATGCTAAAGACACATGAAATACTGGACTGAGAAATTAATCTTTGTCATTGATTGCATCCATACAACGAATAGGGTATATACCTGCCATGTTGCTTGCATGCTATAGACACTTTAAATACTGGGCTAAGAAATCACTTTATGTGATTTACATCCATACAACAAATGGGATATATACCTGGCAAGCATTGCTTGCTTGAACAGGACCTGTTCTGCCGATTCATATAGCATGCATGCTAAAGACACCCTTTGGGGGTAACCTAGGCGATTTACCGATATGTAAAAAACATTTTCAAGAGAACGACTCATCTTATTTTATTATTTTGTAACTCACATATAATTGTAACACATATTTTTTTTATAATAATTTTATTGTTTATTATTATATGAAGCATTTACAGAAAAGTTGTAAAAAAAAAAAGCGACCAGTTGATATGGTTTGCCATCTCTTTTAACATAGATATTTAGTTCTCATCACATATTATTCCTAGTCTAGAAGTTTTTACCATTTTTCTTAGCCAAGTGATTGTTAGTACATATGAGATCTGTTATAGGAATACATTCTGTTATTATCTTAAATGATATTAGGTCAGTCTCCTTCATAAGTTGGCCCTAACCCAAGAATTACTACTGTTGTCTTGTTAATGCCTATAAAATATGGTTTGTCATCCTCTTTTGGCATACATATTAACATACATATTCAATTCCCATCGCATATTAATCCTGATCTAGGAGTTATTACCATCTTTCTTAACAAAGTAGTTGTTGATACATAGGAAGGTATAATCTATTATAAGGATATATTCTATTATTGTCTTAAGTGATATAAAGTCAGTTCCCTTCATATATTAGACCTGTCCTAAAGGTTGCTACTGCTTTTTTTTTTTTTCTCACAAGAAGCCAGGAGAATACTCCATTGTTCAGCTCATCTTTCAGGTGGTCGCAGAAAATGAAATTGTATTTTTTTCCATAGTAGAGTGTTTCTGATTGTCCTTCTGTCAGGGCCAGAGAAATCTCTTGCTTGATTCTTGCTTGTAATCGCCTTTGAGGGGGCTCTGAATCCTTTGTCAATCTGGATCTCTTCCTCTGGTCGCACAGAAGTATCTCCTGATAGCTTCCTAGTTGCTGTCGCTTTTGAATAGACTCTTTTTATTTTGCTGATCCAGGTCATTTCCTGCTCTGAATAGACTTCCAGGTTTTTGGTACTTTCCTTCCATGAATCTGTTTTCCCAGGTTCTTTAAAGATACTTTGGGTTTTTACATCTCTGGCACTCTCTCCCTCCAGTTGATTAACTTCCAGACATTGAAGTTTCACTTGATTTACTGTTAGCTGAGCTGCGTCATCAGCTGGTCTCTCCGGATCTTGGGCTCCATCCAAAAGCTCCCCCTTAGTCCCACGAATTTCCTTTTCCAGCTTATTGACTGCTTTCAGTATCTCTGAGTTTCCTTTGCATAACAAATGGAAAAGCTGAGCCTTAGTTAATTCTTCCATAATTCTAGGCAGTCACAAACTATAAACAGAAAGTCTCGTGAGGTCTCGCGGGAGCACGAGCGATCCCAAATTATCAGTTTGTCGATCTCCGTATCAAGTCAAATTCTCCCACTGAACGTTCACCCATAAATCTTCAAGGCACTCTCTTTGTTTGGTTAATGGGTGTAATTAGCTGGGAGTCTCTCACTCGGGGAAAGAAGGAATTCGCTTGTAAATTGGTTGAGGGGGGGGAGGGAAGAGCTTGTGAGAGGAGAGAGAGAAAAGCCAGAAAGCTTTCAATTCTTACTGTTGTAGGTTCCAGCTTCTGTCAGCTTCTGCTCCTATCGATCTGGTAAATGATGATCTGGGAAGAATGTGAGGTCGGCTGGTCGTTTCAAGCTTGTAAAGTTGTTTGCGACAACGACGCCATCTTGACCTTGAGCTCAAGCCGCTATTAATCCAGGGAGGTCTTGCTTCTCCCTACGGATCTGTAGGACCCTCAGGTCACCGTTCCCGGTTCCTGGGGCGACCGGTGAGCAGATTTGCGTATCTGTTCAGGTCAGCCAGGTGCATAAGCCCCTGACCCTCGGCATGGATTAAGAGCTGAACTGAAGTCCAGCTTTCTTTATGGCGCCACTGGTGGTTCTCCAATTGTAACACATATTGAACTAGTACGGTTGTATCGCACATGAAAAGCACATGAAATACTGGACTGAGAAATTAGTCTGTGTCATTGATTACATCCATACAACGTATAGGATATATACCTCCCTTGTAGCATGCATTCTAAAATCACTTTAAATACAGGGCTAAGAAATAAGTTTATGTGATTGATTATATACATACAACGAATAGGATAGATTCCTGCCATGTAGCATGCATGCTAAAGTCACTTTAAATACTGGGCTAAGAAATTTTTTTTTTTATGTGATTGATTAAATCCATACAAAGAATAGGAGAGATACCTGCAGTGTAGCATGCATGCTAATGTCACCTTAAATTCTGGGCTATGAAACATTATGTGATTGATTAAATCCATACAACGAATGGGATAGATACCTGCTAAGCATTCCTTACTTGATCTGTTCTGCAGATTCATATAGCATGCATAAAGACACCTGAAATACTGGACTGAGAAATTAGTCTGTGTCATTGATTTCATCCATACAACGAATAGGATATATACCTGCCATGTAGCATGCATGCTAAAGACACTTTAAATACAGTGCTAAGAAATGACTTTATGTGATTGATTACATCCATACTACAAATGAGATATATAACTGCTATATAGCATGCATGCTAAAGACACCTGAAATACTGGACTGAGAAATTAGTCTGTGTCATTAATCACTTCCATACAACGAATGAGATATATACCTGCTATATAGCATGCATGCTAAGGACACCCTTTGAGGTTAACCTAGGCGGTTTACCGATATGTAAACAACATTTTCAAGAGAACGTCTCAACTTATTTTCTTATTTTGTAACTCACATATAATTGTAACTGACATGTTGGTTGTATCCCAAAAGTGCTATTTCAAAATTCTCTATTATTACATAGTATTATGAAATTCTATCTTCTACTGCCTATGAAATAACCTTAAGTACTTGTAGGCTAAGAAATTACTTTATGTTATTGATGACATCCATACAACGAATGAGATATATACCTGCTATATAGCATGCATGCTAAAGTCACCTTAAATGCTGGGCTAAGAAACTTTATGTGATTGATTACATCCATACAACGAATGGGATGATACATGCTGAGCACTGCTTACTTGATCTGTTCTGCAGATTCATATAGCACGTATTCTAGACCCCTTTGGTGTTAAGCTAGGCGGTTTACCAATATGTAAACCACGTTTTCAAGAGAACGTCGCATCTTATTTCATTATTTTCTAACTCACATATAATTGTAACTCACATATTGAACTAGTATGGTTGTATCGCAAAAGCAACTAGTGCTATTTCCAAATTCTCTATTATTACATAGAATTATGAAATTCTATCTTCTACTGCCTATGAAATAACCTTAAATACTTCTTGGCTAAGAAATTACTTTATGTCATTAATTTCCTCCATACAACGAATGAGATATATACCTGCTATGGTATACCTGCATGTTAAAGACACATGAAATACTGGACTAAAAAATTAGTCTTTTTCATCGATTTTCATTGATCCATACAACGAATAGGGTATATACCTGCCATGTTGCTTGCATGCTATAGACACTTTAAATACTGGGCTAAGAAATAACTTTATGTGATTTACATCCATACAACAAATCGGATATATACCTGGAAAGCATTTCTTGCTTGAACAGGACCTATTCTGCAGATTCATATAGCATGCATGCTAAAGACACTCTTTGGTGTTAACCAAGGTGGTTTACCAAAATGTAAACAACATTTTCAAGAGAACGTCTCATCTTATTATATTATTTTGTAACTGACATATTGGTTGTATCGCACAAGCAACTAGTGCTGTTTCCAAATTCTCTATTATTACGTAGGCTAGATTGTTCAAAGGCTAGCTCTAGTCGGCCCTTTCAAAAGGGCCGGCCCATCGCAAAAAAAAGTGGTGGGTCGGCTTCTTCAGGAACCAGTGGAAGCCAGAAGGCAGAGTGAAATCCTTCACAAATTATCCACGTTGGCTTTTACCCCAGTTAAATTGAATCCACTGTTATTGTTGTTGCGTGATTACCCGGACAGACAGGCTGCAGAATACCTGGCTTCCGGATTTAAGGTGGGTTTTCGGATACCTTATACTGGGCAAAGAGTGGCTACTACCAGTGGGAATTTAAAGTCGGCAATTCAAATGCCAGAGGTAGTGGCCGAAAAAATTTGCAAGGAATGTGTGGCAGGACGGATGGCAGGGCCTTATTCAGAGCCACCTTTGGGAAACCTGTGGGTATCACCACTAGGGGTAGTGCCTAAGAAAGCCCCGGGCCAGTTTAGATTAATACAGCACCTGTCCTATCCAAAGGGTACATCAGTAAATGATGGTATTGCACAAGAACTGTGCACGGTGAAGTACTCATCATTGGATTACGCAATAAGCTTGGTAAGAGAGTGTGGAAAGGGCGCATTGATGGCGAAATGCGATATCCAATCAGCATTTCACCTGTTACCAGTGCACCCTGAGTATTTTTGCCTTTGGGGATGTTTTTTCCAAGGCAGTTGGTACGTTGATAAGGCCATGCCTATGGGTTGTTCCATAGCATGTTTCGCCTTTGAAGTTTTTAGCACATTCTTAGAGTGGGCAGTTAAATCTAGGGTTGATAGTCGTCAAGTGACGCATTTTCTAGATGATTTCCTGTTTGTGGGGCCTGCGGGGACAACAAGTTGTGCGGAAAAGTTAGCAGTTTTTCAGCGGTTAGCGGGGGAATTGGGAGTTCCGCTAGCAGCTGAAAAAACTGAAGGCCCCGAAGTTAGGCTAACATATTTAGGAATTTTATTGGATGCGACGTTCTCTTGAAAATGTGGTTTACATATTGGTAAACCGACTTGGTTAACACCAAAGGGGACTAGAATACGTGCTATATGAATCTGCAGAAAAGATCAAGTAAGCAATGCTTAGCATGTATCTATCCCATTCGTTGTATGGATGTAATCAATCACATAATGTTTCTTAGCCCAGCATTTAAGGTGACTTTAGCATGCACGCTATATAGCAGGTATATATCTCATTCGTTGTATGGATGTCATCAATAACATAAAGTAATTCCTTAGCCTACAAGTACTTAAGGTTATTTCATAGGCAGTAGAAGATAGAATTTCATAATACGACGTAATAATAGAGAATTTGGAAACAGCACTAGTTGCTTGTGCGATACAACCAATATGTCAGTTACAAAATAATATAATACGATGAGACGTTCTCTTGAAAATGTTGTTTACATTTTGGTAAACCGCCTTGGTTAACACCAAAGAGTGTCTTTAGCATGCATACTATATGAATCGGCAGAACAGGTCCTGTTCAAGCAAGCAATGCTTGCCAGGTTGCCCATTTGTTGTATGGATGTAAATCACATAAAGTGATTTCATAGCCCAGTATTTATAGTGTCTATAGCATGCAAGCAACATGGCAGGTATATACCCTATTCGTTGTATGGATCAATGAAAATCAATGAAAAAGACTAATTTTTTAGTCCAGTATTTCATGTGTCTTTAACATGCAGGTATACCATAGCAGGTATATATCTCATTCGTTGTATGGAGGAAATTAATGACATAAAGTAATTTCTTAGCCAAGAAGTATTTAAGGTTATTTAAATACAACGAATGAGATATATACCTGCTATATAGCATGCATGCTAAAGACACATGAAATACTGGACTGAGAAATTAATCTTTGTCATTGATTGCATCCATACAACGAATAGGGTATATACCTGCCATGTTGCTTGCATGCTATAGACACTTTAAATACTGGGCTAAGAAATCACTTTATGTGATTTACATCCATACAACAAATGGGATATATACCTGGCAAGCATTGCTTGCTTGAACAGGACCTGTTCTGCCGATTCATATAACATGCATGCTAAAGACACCCTTTGGGGGTAACCTAGGCGGTTTACCGATATGTAAAAAACATTTTCAAGAGAACGACTCATCTTATTTTATTATTTTGTAACTCACATATAATTGTAACACATATTGAACTAGTACGGTTGTATCGCACATGAAAAGCACATGAAATACTGGACTGAGAAATTAGTCTGTGTCATTGATTACATCCATACAACGTATAGGATATATACCTCCCTTGTAGCATGCATTCTAAAATCACTTTAAATACAGGGCTAAGAAATAAGTTTATGTGATTGATTATATACATACAACGAATAGGATAGATTCCTGCCATGTAGCATGCATGCTAAAGTCACTTTAAATACTGGGCTAAGAAATTTTTTTATGTGATTGATTAAATCCATACAAAGAATAGGAGAGATACCTGCAGTGTAGCATGCATGCTAATGTCACCTTAAATTCTGGGCTATGAAACATTATGTGATTGATTAAATCCATACAACGAATGGGATAGATACCTGCTGAGCATTCCTTACTTGATCTGTTCTGCAGATTCATATAGCATGCATAAAGACACCTGAAATACTGGACTGAGAAATTAGTCTGTGTCATTGATTTCATCCATACAACGAATAGGATATATACCTGCCATGTAGCATGCATGCTAAAGACACTTTAAATACAGTGCTAAGAAATGACTTTATGTGATTGATTACATCCATACTACAAATGAGATATATAACTGCTATATAGCATGCATGCTAAAGACACCTGAAATACTGGACTGTATCGGGGATGCTCAGAAGGTGATTCGGGCTAGCTGGTGCCTGCGGGAGCTTCGCCAAGGGACCCGCTCCGTGAGGGCCTATGCTGCGGAATTCCAGATCATGGCACAAGACTTGGACTGGAATGAGCCCGCTTTAGTAGACCAGTTTGTGGCAGGACTATCAGAGAAGGTCCTGGATGAGCTGGTCCACGTAGACCGACCCCGTCGTATGAGCGACCTGTTGCAACTGTGCTACCGCATCGACGACTGCCTGGAGGAGCGGCGCCTCGCCCGGTCTGGAACCCAGCCACGAAACCGGGGAGAGCAGTCTCCACCCCGTCTCACCGCTCCCAAGGCAGCAGTTCCTCTGGATCCGGGGGAACCAATGCAATTCGGCAGTGTGCGGCCTCGATTGGACCCCAGAGAAAAGCAATGCCGCCGCACACAGAACCTGTGCCTGTACTGCGGGGGTGAAGGTCATTACGCGGGCCAGTGCCCTGAAAAAATTAAGTCAGCGGGAAACGCCCGCTCCCATCCGACTCCGGCCCTGGTCGCCTGGGAGGAACGGTGGGGGCCGCCCCAGGACTGATGCACTTACTACTGCCTGTGCGCCTGCAACTACCCCAGGGGCAGTGGCTCCTGGTCCATGCCCTGGTCAACTCCGGAGCCACCCGGTCCTACATTGACGCCACCTTCCAGCGCCAGAGACGGGTGCCCATTACAAAGAAGCAGGTTCCAGCTAAAGTGGAAGCCACAGACGGGCGATTAATCGAGGCCGGATGGGTGAAATGGGAGACCCGGCCCCTGTTTCTCCAGGTGAAACAACATACCGAGACCATGGTTTTTGACGTCGTTCACATGCTTCGATTTCCCTTGGTGCTTGGCATGGACTGGCTTGCCAAGCATAACCCGCGTATCGATTGGGTGAAGCTGGACTTACGCTTTGGCCGGGACTGCCTACATGCCACTCACCTCTCTGCCGCACCAGACAGCACTGGGCTGCCGCCTGAGTACCGGGACTATGCGGATGTCTTCGAGGAAAAGGGCGCTGATAAACTCCCTCCGCACCGACCATATGATTGCGGCATTGATCTGAAATTGGATGTGCGCCTCCCCGTCAAGTGCTTGTACGCCCTGTCGGAACCCGAACGTCAGGCCCTCTGGGAGTTCCTGGACAAGAACCTGCAGCGAGAGTTCATCCACCGGTCCTACCTCCACTCCGGTCCTCTTTGTGAAGAAGAAGGAGGGGGACTTACGAATGTGCCATGACTATCGGGCCCTCAATGAAATCACAATCAAGGACCACTACCCCTTGCCCCTCATCCCCGAGTTACTGGAACAAGTAAAGGGTGTCTGCGTGTTCACCAAGCTGGACCTGCGTGGGGCTTACAACCTCATCCGAATTCGTGCCAGGGACGAATGGAAGACTGGGTTTGGGACCCGGTACGGGCAATTTGAGTATCTGGTAATGCCTTTTGCTCCCGACGTTTTCCTGCGGTTCATCAATGATGTATTCCGGGATTTGCTGGACCGCTTTGTCATCATATACCTTGATGACATCCTGGTGTACTCCCTGCGGCCGGAACTGCATACCGGACATGTCCGCCAGGTCCTACAAAGGTTACGGGACCATGGCTTATATGCCAAACTCGCCAAGTGCGACTTCTCCAGGGACATTATCGACTTCTTGGAACATCGGTTGTGTGCCCAAGGGGTCCAGATGGATCCTTCCAACGTACAGGCCATCGTTCAGTGGGAGGCCCCTCAAACCCTGTACGGGTTTCACCCTCGGTTCCTACCGGATTCCATCGTTCCACCCATGGTACCCACAGCGGCAGCTGATTTGGAGGAGCTGCAGGCCCAACACCAGATCCTCCAGTACACTTTGCAGGAAGCGCAGACCCGGTACAAAGCTCAGGCCGACGCCCATCGCTCTGAAGGAGTTCCACTAGCAGTCGGGAGTCGGGTCTGGCTGTCCACCAGGCATTTGCGGACCAACCGTCCTTCCCAAAAGCTGGATGTGCGGTTCGTGGGACCGTTTGGGGTTCTGGAACAGGAGAATCCTGTGGCCTACCGGTTGAAGCTGCCCCGATCGTATTGGATTCAACCCGTGTGCCATCGCTCGCTACTCCAACCGCTCTGCACGGACAGCCTGCATCCCCCGATACCAGCCCCTGCAGGACCCGTGTCCATCGACGGTGAAGAGGAGTACCAGGTCAGACAGGTACTGGATTCCCAAGTCCGTAGGGGCATGCTCCAGTACCTGATCAACTGGGAAGGCTACGGACTTGAGGAACGGTCCTGGGAACCCACCAGCGAGGTCCATGCACCTGACCTGGTGCAGGACTATCACGCCCATTTTCCGGGCAAACCAGGCCCCGACCCCTCAGGAGGGGGCTCTGGAGGGGGGGGGATGGTGTCACACCCCCGCTGCTGCCTCCCGACTCCCCGGGGTTGCCAGAGCAACCAGGGTCAACAGCCCAGCCAGGTCTGAGGAATGAGCTGGACCCGGGGGAGGGATGTTCCTGGCAGCTGACAGAGAACAGACCTCCGCAGGAGGAGGGATCGAACAGAGAGGAACGTGGCTGTAAGTTTAAGACAGAGCCACAGGGTGGGGCTGGCAGAATGAAGAAGGAGTCAGAGACTCCAGGCGAACTGTCAGAGGCAATGGGGTTCAGCTGGACTCACGCCGGGAGAGGAGGGGTGAGTCATCATGCAGGTGCAGCTCGTTAGATGGGCTGCATTTAGGGAGACCGAAACAGCTAGCTATCGTGGAAGCAATTGATGCGACTACCCCCCGGACCTGCTTGGCTATCGTACCTTGCTGTGTAAACCTTGACCCTCTGGCTTCGGACCTTACGACGGATTTCGGTAAAGTGATTTGGCTTGGTGAACTCTCGGACTTTCGGACTGTTTGACTACTCTTTGCCTGGCTCTACGTTGTTCTTAACACCTCCCGGTGACTTGGACTGTACCTTATCTCTGTGTGGGCTGGCCGCCCAGGCCTCACCGAGGCAGCTGCTACCGGGTGTGGCCAGCTAGGACAGCATAGGCAGATTCATATAGCATGCATGCAAAAGACACCCTTTGAGGGTAACCTAGGCGGTTTACCGATATGTAAACAATATTTTCAAGAGAATGTCTCATCTTATTGTATTATTTTGTAACTCACATATAATTGTAACTGACATATTGAACTAGTACGGTTGTATCACAAAAGGAACTAGTGCTATTTCCAAATTCTCTAATATTACATAGTATTATGAAATTCTTCTACTGCCTATGAAAAAACTTAAATACTTGTTGACTAAGAAATTACTATATGTCATTAATCAATTCCATACAACGAATGAGATATATACCTGCTATATAGCATGCATGCTAAAGACACATGAAATACTGGACTGAGAAATTAGTCTTTGTCATTGATTGCGTCCATACAATGAATAGGATATATACCTGCCATATAGCATGCATGCTATAGACACTTTAAATACTGGGCTAAGAAATCACTTTATGTGATTTACATCCATACAACAAATGGGATATATACCTGGGGAAGGCACTGGCATGGGGAAGGCACTGGCAAACCACCCCGTATTGAGTCTGCCAAGAAAACGCTAGAGGGCGTCACCCCAAGGGTCAGACATGACTCGGTGCTTGCACAGGGGATACCTTTACCTTTACCTTTACCTTACCTGGCAAGCCTTGCTTGCTTGAACAGGACCTATTCTGGAGATTCATGTAGCGGTTTATCGATATGTAAAAAACATTTTCAAGAGAACGTCTCATCTTATTTTATTATTTTTTAACACACATATAATTGTAAGTGACATATGGGTTGTATCACAAAAGGAACTATTACTATTTCCAAATTCTCTATTATTACATAGTATTATGAAATTCTATCTTCTACTGCCTATGAAATAACCTTAAATACTTGTTGGCTAAGAAATTACTTTATGTCATTGATGACATCCATACAACGAATGAGATATATACCTGCTATATAGCATGCATGATAAGTCACCTTAAATGCTGGGCTAAGAAACATTATGTGATTACATCCAATGGGATAGATACCTGCTGAGCATTGCTTACTTGATCTGTTCTGCAGATTCATATAGCATGCACTCTAGACCCCTTTGGTGTTAACCAAGCGGTTAACCAATATGTGAACCACATTTTCAAGAGAACATCGCATCTAATTTTATTATTTTATAACTCACATATAATTGTAACTCACATATTGAACTAGTACGGTTGTTTCGCAAAAGCAACTAGTGCTATTAACAAATTCTCTATTATTACATAGTATTATGAAATTCTATCTTCTACTGCCTATGAAATAACCTTAAATACTTGTTGGCTAAGAAATTACTTTATGCCATTAAATACTTCCATACAACGAATGAGCTATATACCTGCTATATAGCATGCATGCTAAAGACAATTTAAATACTGGACTGAGAAATTAGGCTGTGTCAATGATTACATCCATACAACGAATAGGAGATATACCTGCCATGGAGCATGCATGCTAAAGACACTTTAAATACAGGGCTAAGAAATCACTTTATGTGATTGATTAAATCCATACAACGAATAGGAGAGATACCTGCCATGTAGCATGCATGCTAAATTCACCTTAAATATTGGGCTAAGAAATCACTTTATGTGATTTACATCCATACAACAAATGGGATATATACCTGGCAAGCATTGCTTGCTTGAACAGGCCCTGTTCTGCAGATTCATATAGCATGCTTGCTAAAGAATCCCTTTGGGGTTAACCTAGGCGGTTTACCGATATGTAAAAAACATTTTCAAGAGAACGTCTCATCTTATTTTATTATTTTGTAACTCACATATAATTGTAACTGACTTAATGGTTGCATCGCAAAAGCAACTAGTGCTATTTCCAAATTCTCTATTATTACATAGAATTTTGAAATTCTATCTTCTGCTGCCTATGAAATAACCTTAAGTACTTGTAGGCTACGAAATTACTTTATGTTACTGATGACATCCATACAACGAATGAGATATATACCTGCTATATAGCATGCTTGCTAAAGTCACCTTAAATGCTGGGCTAAGATACATTATTTTACTGATGACATCCATACAACGAATAGGATAGATTCCTACCATGTAGCATGCATGCTAAAGTCACTTTAAATACTGGGATAAGAAATCACTTTATGTGATTGATTAAATCCATACAACGAATAGGAGAGATACCTGCCATGTAGCATGCATGCTAAAGTCACCTTAAATATCTGGCTAAGAAATCACTTTATGTGATTTACATCCATACAACAAAAGGGATTGCTTGCTTGAATAGGACCTGTTCTGCATATTCATATAACATGAATGCTAAAGAGACCCCTTGGGGATAACCTAGGCGGTTTACCGATATGTAAACAACATTTTCAAGAGAACGTAATTGTAACTCACATATTGAACTTGTACGGTTGTATCGCAAAAGCAACTAGTGCTATTAAAAAATTCTCTATTATTACATAGTATTATGAGGTTCTCTCTTCTACTGCCTATGAAATAACCTTAAATAATTGTTGGTTAAGAAATTACTTTATGTCTTTATATACTTCCATACAACAAATGAGATATATACCTGCTATATATCATGCATGCTAAAGACACATGAAATACTGGACTGAGAAATTAGTCTTTGTCATTGATTACATCCATACAAGGAATAGGATATATACCTGCCATGTAGCATGCATGCTAAAGACAATTTAAATACTGGGCTAAGAAATCACTTTATCTGATTTACATCCATACAACAAATCGGATATATACCTGGCAAGCATTGCTTGCTTGAACAGGACCTATTCTGCAGATTCATATAGCATACATGCTAAAGACATATGAAATACTGGACTGAGAAATTAGTCTTTGTCTTTGATTACATCCATACAAGGAATAGGATATATACCTGCCATGTAGCATGCATGCTAAAGACAATTTAAATACTGGGCTAAGAAATCTCTTTATCTGATTTACATCCATACAACAAATGGGATATAAACCTGGCAAGCATTGCTTGCTTCAACAGGACCTGTTCTGCAGATTCATATAGCATGCATGCTAAAGACACATGAAATACTGGTCTGAGAAATTAGTCTGTGTCATTGATTACATCCATACAATGAATAGGATAGATACCTGCCATGTAGCATGCATGCTAAAGTCATGATAAGTCACCTTAAATGCTGTGCTAAAAAACATTATGTGATTGATTACATCCATACAACGAATGGGATAGATACCTGCCATGTAGCATGCATGCTAAAGACAGTATAAATACTGGGCTAAGAAATCACTTTATGTGATTTACATCCATACAACAAATGGGATATATACCTGGCAAGCACATATAATTGTAACTCACATATTGAACTAGTACGGTTGTATAGCAAAAGGAACTAGTGCTACTAACAAATTCTCTATTATTACATAGTATTATGAAATTCTATCTTCTACTGCCTATGAAATAACCTTAAATACTTGTTGGCTAAGAAATTACATTATGCCATTAAATACTACCACACAACGAATGAGATATGTACCTGCTATATAGCATGCATGCTAAAGACACATGAAATACTGGACTGAGAAATTAGTCTGTGTCATTGATTACATCCATACAACGAATAGAATATATACCTGCCATGTAGCATGCATGCTAAAGTCACTTTAAATACTGGGCTACGAAATCACTTTATGTCATTGATTAAATCCATACAACGAATAGGAGAGATACGTGCCATGTAGCATGCATGCTATTGTCAAATATTGGGCTAAGAAATCTCTTTATGTGATTTACATCATACAACAAACGGGATATATACCTGGCTAGCATTGCTTGCTTGGACAGGACCCGTTCTGCAGATTCGTATAGCATGCATGCTAAAGACACACTTTGGGGTTAACCTAGGAGGTTTACCGATATGTAAACAACATTTTCAAGACAACGTCTCATCTTATTTTATTATTTTGTAACTCACATATAATTGTAACTGACATATTGGTTGTATCGCAAAAGCAAGTAGTGCCATTTACAAATTCTCTATTATTACATAGTATTATGAAATTCTATCTTCTACTGCCTATGAAATAACCTTAAATACTTGTTGGCTAATAAATTACTTTATGTCATTAATCACTTCCATTCAACGAATGAGATATATCCCTGCTATATGTCATGCATGCTAAAGACACATGGAATACTGGACTGAGAAATTAGTCTTTGTCATTGATTACATCCATACAACGAATAGGATATATACCTGCCATGTAGCATGCATACTAAAGTCACTTTAAATACTGGGCTGAGCAATCACTTCATGTGATTTACATTCATACAACAAATGGGATATATACCTGGCAAGCATTGCTGGCTTGAACAGGACCTATTCTGCAGATTCATATAGCATGCATGCTAAAGACACACTTTGGGGTTAACCTAGGTGGTTTACCCATATGTAAACAACATTTTCAAGAGAACATCTCATCTTATTTTATTATTTTGTAACTCACATATAATTGTAACTGACATATTGGTTGTATCGCAAAAGCAACTACTGCTATTTCCAAATTCTCTATTATAACATTGTATTATGAAATTCTATAATCTACTGCCTATAAAATAACCTTAAATACTTGTTGGCTAAGAAATTATTTTATCTTATTGATGACATCCATACAACGATTGAGATATATACCTGCTATATAGCATGCATGATAAGTCACCTTAAATGCTGGGCTAAGAAACATTATGTGATTGATTACATCCATACAACGAATAGGATAGATACCTGCCATGTAGCATGCATGCTAAAGTCATGATATGTCACCTTAAATGCTGGCCTAATAAACATTATGTGATTGATTACATCCATACAACGAGTGGGATAGATACCTGCCATGTAGCATGCATGCTAAAGACACTTTAAATACTGGGCTAAGAAATCACATTATGTGATTGACATCCATAGAACATATGGGATATATACCTGGCAAGCATTGCTTGCTTGAACAGGACCTGTTCTGCAGATTCATATAGCATGCATGCTAAAGACATATGAAATACTGGACTGAGAAATTAGTCCTTGTCATTGATTACATCCATACAACGAATAGGATATATACCTGCCATGTAGCATGCATGCTAAAGACACAGGGCTAAGAAATCACTTTATGTGATTGTTTACATCCATACAACGAATAGGATAGATACCTGACTTTATTTCATAGTTATTTCATAGGCAGTAGAAGATAGAATTTCATAATACTATGTAATAATAGCCGTCGGGATTCGTTGTATGGATGTAATCAATGACACAGACTAATTTCTCAGTCCAGTATTTCATGTGTCTTTAGCATGCATGCTATATAGCAGGTATATATCTCATTCGGTGTATGGATGTCATCAATAACATAAAGTAATTTCTTAGCCAACAAGTATTTAAGGTTATTTCATAGGGAGTAGAAGATAGAATTTCATAATACTATGTAATAATAGCCGTCGGGACTTACCCTGGCGGCGTTTGCCGCGGCGGGGAATCCCCGCGCCGCAAAGGAAGTGGACGGTCCCAGGGTCCTCCGGGGCAGCTGTTGGCCTCCTCCCGGCCCCCTCCGTTGACACCAAGGCCAGAGGGAAAGCCTCAAATAATGCTCAAGCCCGGTGTGATTTAAAGGAACACAATTCGTGGATCGTGAAAGTGTGTCCTTATGTCCGGCGGGCCGAGTCGGAGAAGCACTGGCTAACGGGCAGAAGGGACAGCTGAGGAGTGTGCTGGGAGTATAATAAAGGGGCTTGCCAGAGGCAGAAGTGCCGCTTTGAGCATGCCTTTGAGGTGTGTGGCGGAAGTCACATGAGGCTAGATTGTTCAAAGGCTAGCTCTAGTCGGCCCTTTCGAAAGGGCCGGCCCATCGCAAAAAAAAAGTGGTGGGTCGGCTTCTTCAGGAACCAGTGGAAGCCAGAAGGCAGAGTGAAATCCTTCACAAATTAGCCAAGTTGGCTGTTACCCCAGTTAAATTGAATCCACTGTTATTGTTGTTGCGTGATTACCCGGAGAGACAGGCTGCAGAATACCTGGCTTCCGGATTTAAGGTGGGTTTTCGGATACCTTATACTGGGCAAAGAGTGGCTACTACCAGTGGGAATTTAAAGTCGGCAATCCAAATGCCAGAGGTAGTGGCCGAAAAAATTCGCAAGGAATGTGTGGCAGGACGGATAGCAGGGCCTTATTCAGAGCCACCTTTGGGAAAACTGCGGGTATCACCACTAGGGGTAGTGCCTAAGAAATCCCCGGGCCAGTTTAGATTAATACAGCACCTGTCTTATCCAAAGGGTACATCAGTAAATGATGGTATTGCACAAGAACTGTGCACGGTGAAGTACTCATCATTGGATTACGCAATGACATAGACTAATTTATCAGTCCAGTATTTCATGAGTCTTCAGCATGCATGCTATACAGCAGGTATATATCTCATTCGTTGTATGGAAGTAAATAATGAGATAAAGTGATTTCTTAGCCTACAATACTACGTAATAATAGAGAATTTGGAAATAGCACTAGTTGCTTTTGCGATACAAACGTAGTAGTTAAATATATCAGTTACAATTATCTGTGATTTACAAAATAATAAAATAAGATGAGACGTTCTCTTGAAATTGTTGTTTACATTTTGGTAAACCGCCTTGGTTAACACCAAAGAGTGTCTTTAGCATGCATGCTATATGAATCTGCAGAATAAGTCCTGGTCAAGCAAGTTAAGCTTGCCAGGTATATATCCCATTTATTGTATGGATGTAAATCACATAAAGTGATTGCTTAGCTTAGTATTTAAGGTGACTTTAGCATGCATGCTACATGGCAGGTATATATCCTATTCGATGTATGGAAGTAAATCTATGACTCAGACTAATTTATCAGTCAAGTATTTCATGAGTCTTTAGCATGTATGCTATATAGCAGGTATATATCTCATTTGTTGTATGGAAGTAATTAATGACATAAAGTGATTTCTTAGCCAACATGTATTTAAGGTTATTACATAGGCAGTAGAAGATAGAATTTCATTATACTATGTAATAATAGAGAATTTGGAAATAGCACTAGTTGCTTTTGCGATACAACCATAGTAGTTAAATATAATGGGTTTTCAGTATCCCCGGCTCTGTGGCGGGAAGGTGGCATGGGGAAGATCCCTTTGCGAGTGAGACAGGCTTGCAAGCTGGCTCACTCTTTGGTGGGGGCCTCAATAAGAGGCTGGGTGTTAGCGGATCCGGATGGCCCCCCGGTCATGGAGGGGGGGTCTAGTCGGTGACGCATTCCGGATGGCAAGGAACCTGACAGAGGTTCACGCCTCAGTGGGATTCCTATGGGTGCCATCTCCCTAAAGGTAAAGGTAAAGGTATCCCCTGTGCAAGCACGGAGTCATGTCTGACCCTTGGGGTGACGTCCTCTAGCGTTTTCATGGCAGACTCAATACGGGGTGGTTTGCCAGTGCCTTCCCCAGTCATTACCGTTTTACCCCCCAGCAGCAAGCTGGGTACTCATTTTACCGACCTCGGAAGGATGGAAGGCTGAGTCAACCTTGAGCCGGCCGCTGGGATTGAACTCCCAGCCTCATGGGCAAAGCTTTCAGACGGCTGCCTTACCACTCTGCGCCACAAGAGGCCCGCCATCTCCCTATTACTCAAGAAACAGAACGTATCCCGGGCTATTTTAAACAAATTCACAATGAATACAAATAAACATTTATTATCTCTTCTTTTTTATATATGTATATATATATAAGCACAACCAGAACGGCCTCCAGATTTAACCGTTTTCAATTGAGTTTTCCTCAGTGGTTGTTTTTCTAAAATATAAAAGCATACAATTAATACAGGCTTATCAACCATTTTTACAAAACAGAAGAGAACATATTTAACTGAACACAGTCATTATTCCAGTCTGCAATAGTGCATACCTCCTATAATTCTTATAAACATACAGTCATTGTTTCTTTAAGTATCATATATATGTATAAATCAAAAGCCAGCTTTTTGGCTATTATCGTAAAAAATATAAAAATTATAAAAATTATACTAAAGGGCCAAGTCTTACCAACTTTTTGTATAGTTAATGAAGTCCAACAAAAGGATCTAAAATAAAATAACACTGCTTTGAAATTTATAGATTTATAAATCTATTATTCTCTATTATTACATAGTATTATGAAATTCTATATTCTACTGCCTATGAAATAACCTTAAATACTCGTTGGCTAAGAAATTCTATATGTCATTAATTACTTCCATACAACGAATGAGATATATACCTGCTATATAGCATGCATTCTAAAAACACATGAAATACTGGACTGAGAAATTAGTCTGTGTCATTGATTATATCCATACAACGAATAGGATATACACCTGCCATGTAGCATCCATGCCCAAGTAACTTTAAATACAGGGTTAAGAAATAACTTTATGTGATTGAGTACATCCACACAACGAATAGGAAATATATCTGCCATGTAGCATGCATGCTAAACTCACTTTAAATACTGGGCTAAGAAATCACTTTATGTGATTGATTAAATCCATACAATGGAGAGAAAAGATGTAGCATATGCATGCTAAAGTCACCTTAAATACAGGGCTAAGAAATCATATTATGTGATTTACATCCATACAATAAATGGGATATATACCTGGCAGCCATTGCTTGCTTGAACAGGACGTGTTCGGCTGATTCATATAGCATGCATGCTAAAGACACCCTTTGGGGTTAACCTAGAGCGGTTTACCGATATATAAAAAACAGTTCCATCCTTAAATATAAAACAGTTCCAAGAAGGTAAGGTCTCTTAGATGGGCAAGTTGCCCATCTCGGCAAAATATCTGGTATAACTTGATATTGCTGCCCCATAGACCCACTGCGTTGCTGGAGCCAATGAGTTGTTAACTGCGTCTATGATTGTTCCGAGCCAAGCCTCCACAAGTGGTCTGGGAACTGGTCCGGGAACTGGTTTGCTGCTGGTGCCAACTGATGAAACCTTTCTTCCTGAAACCGAGATAAAGCATCCGCGATGTCATTAGACACGTGTCTGGCCCCAAACGAAATGTTGTGCCCCAGGCAAACCCGCACCAGTTTCCGCACCAATTGCATGACGCGCGGAGACTTACTGGACTGGCGATTAATAATGCGTACAACCACTTGGTTATCGCACCAAAAAAGAACCTTACAATCTTGAAACAACTCTCTCCACATAGTGACAGCAGCCATCACCGGAAACAGTTCCAAGAAGGTAAGGTCTCTTAGAATTCCCATTTGTTCCCATTCCGCAGGCCACCTCTTTGCACACCATCTACTCCCGAAAATAACCTCAAAACCCAAACTCCTTGCAGCATCAGAATTAACCTGGAAAGAATTCTCAGGAGTCACCGGTGTTTGCCACAGTGATACTCCATTAAAGTCCTGTAAAAAATCACGCCAAACTCTTAAGTCCTCCTTCAAAGACTTCGTTAGCCTGATGTGGTGATGTGCCGAGGTTACCCCCGCGGTTGATCTTGCCAAATGAGCTCAAAAATCTCGACCTGGTGACACTGCTTTACACGCAAAGTTCAAATGTCCAAGTAGACTCTGCATTTCCTTTAGGGTACATTTCCGCTTACCCAGCATGCTAAACAGTGTGTTCCGCAGAGCAATAATCTTATCGTCTGGAAGCTTTGACAACCCAGCCTCCGAATCCAATAAAATTCATAAATATGTTAGCCTAACTTCGGGGCCTTCAGTTTTTTCAGCTGCTAGCGGAACTCCCAATTCCCCCGCTAACCGCTGAAAAACTGCTAACTTTTCCGCACAACTTGTTGTCCCCGCAGGCCCCACAAACAGGAAATCATCTAGAAATGCGTCACATGACGACTATCAACCCTAGATTTAACTGCCCACTCTAAGAATGTGCTAAAAACTTCAAAGGCGAAACATACTATGGAACAACCCATAGGCATGGCCTTATCAACGTACCAACTGCCTTGGAAAAAACATCCCAAAAGGCAAAAATACTCAGGGTGCACTGGTAACAGGTGAAATGCTGATTGGATATCGCATTTCGCCATCAATGTGCCCTTTCCACACTACCTTACCAAGCTTATTGCATAATCCAATGATGAGTACTTCACCGTGCACAGTTCTTGTGCAATACCATCATTTACTGATGTACCCTTTGGATAGGACAGGTGCTGTATTAATCTAAACTGGCCCGGGGCTTTCTTAGGCACTACCCCTAGTGGTGATACCCGCAGTTTTCCCAAAGGTTGCTCTGAATAAGGCCCTGCCATCCGTCCTGCCACACATTCCTTGCGAATTTTTTCGGCCACTACCTCTGGCATTTGAATTGCCGACTTTAAATTCCCACTGGTAGTAGCCACTCTTTGCCCAGTATAAGGTATCCGAAAACCCACCTTAAATCCGGAAGCCAGGTATTCTGCAGCCTGTCTGTCCGGGTAATCACGCAACAAAAATAACAGTGGATTCAATTTAACTGGGGTAACAGCCAACGTGGCTAATTTGTGAAGGATTTCACTCTGCCTTCTGGCTTCCACTGGTTCCTGAAGAAGCCGACCCACCACTTTTTTTTTTGCGATGGGCCGGCCCTTTCGAAAGGGCCGACTAGAGCTAGCCTTTGAACAATCTAGCCTCATGTGACTTCCGCCACACACCTCAAAGCATGCTCAAAGCGGCACTTCTGCCTCTGGCAAGCCCCTTTATTATACTCCCAGCACACTCCTCAGCTGTCCCTTCTGCCCGTTAGCCAGTGCTTCTCCGACTCGGCCCGCCAGACATAAGGACACATGCTACATGGCAGGTATATATCCTATTCCTTGTATGGATGTAATCAATGACAAAGACTAATTTCTCAGTCCAGTATTTCATATGTCTTTAGCATGCATGCTATATGAATCTGCAGAATAGGTCTTGTTCAAGCAAGAAATGCTTGCCAGGTATATATCCGATTTGTTGTATGGATGTAAATCAGAAAAAGTGATTTCTTAGCCCAGTATTTAAATTGTCTTTAGCATGCATGCTACATGGCAGGTATATATCCTATTCCTTGTATGGATGTAATCAATGACAAAGACTAATTTCTCAGTCCAGTATTTCATGTGTCTTTAGCATGCATGATATATAGCAGGTATATAGCTCATTAGTTGTATGGAAGTATATAAAGACATAAAGTAATTTCTTAACCAACTATTATTTAAGGTTATTTCATAGGCAGTAGAAGATAGAACTTCATAATACTATGTAATAATAGAGAATTTGTTAATAGCACTAGTTGCTTTTGCTATACAACCGTACTAGTTCAATATGTGAGTTACAATTATATGTGCTTGCCAGGTATATATCCCATTTGTTGTATGGATGTAAATCACATAAAGTGATTTCTTAGCCCAGTATTTATATTGTCTTTAGCATGCATGCTACATGGCAGGTATCTATCCTATTCATTGTATGGATGTAATCAATGACACAGACTAATTTCTCAGACCAGTATTTCATGTGTCTTTAGCATGCATGCTATATGAATCTGCAGAACAGGTCCTGTTGAAGCAAGCAATGCTTGCCAGGTTTATACCCCATTTGTTGTATGGATGTAAATCAGATAAAGAGATTTCTTAGCCCAGTATTTAAATTGTCTTTAGCATGCATGCTACATGGCAGGTATATATCCTATTCCTTGTATGGATGTAATCAATGACAATGACTAATTTCTCAGTCCAGTATTTCATATGTCTTTAGCATGCATGCTATATGAATCTGCAGAATAGGTCTTGTTCAAGCAAGCAATGCTTGCCAGGTATATATCCGATTTGTTGTATGGATGTAAATCAGATAAAGTGATTTCTTATCCCAGTATTTAAATTGTCTTTAGCATGCATGCTACATGGCAGGTATATATCCTATTCCTTGTATGGATGTAATCAATGACAAAGACTAATTTCTCAGTCCAGTATTTCATGTGTCTTTAGCATGCATGATATATAGCAGGTATATATGTCATTCGTTGTATGGAAGTATATAAAGACATAAAGTAATTTCTTAACCAACAATTATTTAAGGTTATTTCATAGGCAGTAGAAGATAGAACTTCATAATACTATGTAATAATAGAGAATTTCTTAATAGCACTAGTTGCTTTTGCGATACAACCGTACAAGTTCAATATGTGAGTTACAATTACGTTCTCTTGAAAATGTTGTTTACATATCGGTAAACCGCCTAGGTTATCCCCAAGGGGTCTCTTTAGCATTCATGTTATATGAATATGCAGAACAGGTCCTATTCAAGCAAGCAATCCCTTTTGTTATATGGATGTAAATCACATAAAGTGATTTCTTAGCCCAATATTTAAGGTGACTTTAGCATGCATGCTACATGGCAGGTATCTCTCCTATTCGTTGTATGGATTTAATCAATCGCATAAAGTGATTTCTTATCCCAGTATTTAAAGTGACTTTAGTATGCATGCTACATGGTAGGAATCTATCCTATTCGTTGTATGGATGTCATCAATAAAATAATGTATCTTAGCCCAGCATTTAAGGTGACTTTAGCAAGCATGCTATATAGCAGGTATATATCTCATTCGTTGTATGGATGTCATCAGTAACATAAAGTAATTTCGTAGCCTACAAGTACTTAAGGTTATTTCATAGGCTGTAGAAGATAGAATTTCAAAATACTATGTAATAATAGAGAATTTGGAAATAGCACTAGTTGCTTTTGCGATGCAACCAATAAGTCAGTTACAATTATATGTGAGTTACAAAATAATAAAATAAGATGAGACGTTCTCTTGAAAATGTTTTTTACATATCGGTAAACCGCCTAGGTTAACCCCAAAGGGTGTCCTTAGCATGCATGCTATATGAATCTGCAGAACAGGTCCTGTTCAAGCAAGCAATGCTTGCCAGGTATATATCCCATTTGTTGTATGGATGTAAATTACAAAAAGTGATTTCTTAGCCCAATATTTAAGGTGACTTTAGCATGCATGCTACATGGCAGGTATCTCTCCTATTCGTTGTATGGATTTCATCAATCACATAAAGTGATTTCTTAGCCCTGTATTTAAAGTGTCTTTAGCATGCATGCTACATGGCAGGTATATCTCCTATTCGTTGTATGGATGTAATCATTGACACAGCCTAATTTCTCAGTCCAGTATTTAAATTGTCTTTAGCATGCATGCTATATAGCAGGTATATAGCTCATTCGTTGTATGGAAGTATTTAATGGCATAAAGTAATTTCTTAGCCAACAAGTATTTAAGGTTATTTCATAGGCAGTAGAAGATAGAATATAATACTATATAATAATAGAGAATTTGTTAATAGCACTAGTTGCTTTTGCGATACAACCCTACTAGTTCAATATGTGAGTTACAATTATATGTGAATTAGAAAATAATAAAATTAGATGCGACGTTCTCTTGAAAATGTGGTTCACATATTGGTTAACCGCTTGGTTAACACCAAAGGGGTCTAGAGTGCATGCTATATGAATCCACAGAACAGATCAAGTAAGCAATGCTCAGCAGGTATCTATCCCATTGGATGTAATCACATAATGTTTCTTAGCCCAGCATTTAAGGTGACTTATCATGCATGCTATATAGCAGGTATATATCTCATTCGTTGTATGGATGTCATCAATGACATAAAGTAATTTCTTAGCCAACAAGTATTTAAGGTTATTTCATAGGCAGTAGAAGATAGAATTTCATAATACTATGTAATAATAGAGAATTTGGAAATAGTAATAGTTCCTTTTGTGATACAACACATATGTCACTTACAATTATATGTGTGTTACAAAATAATAAAATAAGATGAGACGTTCTCTTGAAAATATTTTTTACATATCGATAAACCGCTATATGAATCTGCAGAACAGGTCCTGTTCAAGCAAGTAAGGCTTGCCAGGTATATATCCCATTTGTTGTATGGATGTAAATCACATAAAGTGATTTCTTAGCCCAGTATTTAAAGTGTCTATAGCATGCATGCTATATGGCAGGTATATATCCTATTCGTTATATGGACGCAATCAATGACAAAGACTAATTTCTCAGTCCAGTATTTCATGTGTCTTTAGCATGCATGCTATATAGCAGGTATATATCTCATTCGTTGTATGGAATTGATTAATGACATATAGTAATTTCTTAGTCAACAAGTATTTAAGTTTTTTCATAGACAGTTGAAGAATTTCATAACACTATGTAATATTAGAGAATTTGGAAATAGCACTAGTTGCTTTTGCGATACAACCAATATGTCAGTTACAATTATATGTGAGTTACAAAATAAGAAAATAAGTTGAGACGTTCTCTTGAAAATGTTGTTTACATATCGGTAAACCGCTTAGGTTAACCTCAAAGGTTGTCTTTAGCATGCATCCTATATAGAAGGTATATATCTCATTCGTTGTATGGAAGTGATTAATGACAAAAAGTAAGTTTTTAGCCAACAAGTATTAAAGTTATTTCATAGGCAGTAGAAGATAGAATTTCATAATACTATGTAATAATAGAGAATTTGGAAATAGCACTAGTTCCTTTTGCGATACAACCGTACTAGTTCAATATGTCAGTTACAATTATATGTGAGTTACAAAATAATACAATAAGATGAGACGTTCTCTTCAAAATATTGTTTACATATCGGTAAACCGCCTAGGTTACCCTTAAAGGGTGTCTTTAGCATGCATGCTATATGAATCTGCCTATGCTGCCCTAGCTGGCCACACCCGGTAGCAGCTGCCTCGGTGAGGCCTGGGCGGCCAGCCCACACAGAGATAAGGTACAGTCCAAGTCACCGGGAGGTGTTAAGAACAACGTAGAGCCAGGCAAAGAGTAGTCAAACAGTCCGAAAGTCCGAGAGTTCACCAAGCCAAATCACTTTACCGAAATCCGTCGTAAGGTCCGAAGCCAGAGGGTCAAGGTTTACACAGCAAGGTACGATAGCCAAGCAGGTCCGGGGGGGAGTCGCATCAATTGCTTCCACGATACCTAGCTGTTTCGGTCTCCCTAAATGCAGCCCATCTAACGAGCTGCACCTGCATGATGACTCACCCCTCCTCTCCCGGCGTGAGTCCAGCTGAACCCCATTGCCTCTGACAGTTCGCCTGGAGTCTCTGACTCCTTCTTCATTCTGCCAGCCCCACCCTGTGGCTCTGTCTTAAACCTTCAGCCACGTTCCTCTCTGTTCGATCCCTCCTCCTGCGGAGGTCTGTTCTCTGTCAGCTGCCAGGAACATTCCTCCCCCGGGTCCAGCTCATTCCTAAGACCTGGCTCGGCTGTTGACCCTGGTTGCTCTGGCAACCCCGGGGAGTCGGGAGGCAGCAGCGGGGGTGTGACACCATCCCCCCCTCAAGAGCCCCCTCCTGAGGAGTCGGGGCCTGGTTTGCCCGGAAACTGGGCGTGATAGTCCTGCACCAGGTCAGGTGCATGGACCTCGCTGGCGGGTTCCCAGGACCGTTCCTCAGGTCCGTAGCCTTCCCAGTTGATCAGGTACTGGAGCATGCCCCTACGGACTCGGGAATCCAGTACCTGTCTGACCTGGTACTCCTCTTCACCGTCGATGGACACGGGTCCCGCAGGGGCTGGTATCGGGGGATGCAGGCTGTCCGTGCAGAGCGGTTGGAGTAGCGAGCGATGGCACACGGGTTGAATCCGATACGATCGGGGCAGCTTCAACCGGTAGGCCACAGGATTCTCCTGTTCTAGAACCCCAAATGGTCCCACGAACCGCGCATCCAGCTTTTGGGCCGGACGGTTGGTCCGCAAATGCCTGGTGGACAGCCAGACCCGACTCCCGACTGCTAGTGGAACTCTTTCAGAGCGATGGCCGTCGGCCTGAGCTTTGTACCGGGTCTGCGCTTCCTGCAAAGTGTACTGGAGGATCTGGTGTTGGGCCTGCAGCTCCTCCAAATCAGCTGCCGCTGTTGGTACCGTGGGTGGAACGATGGAATCCGGTAGGAACCGAGGGTGAAACCCGTACAGGGCTTGGAACGGGGACATCTGGGTGGATGCGTGGACAGAATTGTTATATGCGAACTCCGCCAACGGGAGCCAGCGTGACCAATCTTCCTGCTGGTATGAGACGTAGCAGCGGAGGTACTGCTCTATGATCCCGTTGACCCATTCTGTCTGGCCGTCAGTTTCGGGGTGATGCGCACTTGAAAGGCTGATCTTGGTCCCCAGTGCCACGTGCAGTTGTCGCCAGAAGCGAGAGGTGAACTGCACCCCCCTATCCATGACGATCTGCGTTGGGAGGCCGTGCAACCGGAATATCTGCGCTAGAAACAGATGTGCCGTCTCCCGGGCCTTGGGCAGCAAGGAATCAGGTGCGCCATCTTCGTGGATCGATCCACCACAGTCAGGATTGTGGTGGACCCCGGGATACTGGGAGATCTGTGATGAAGTCCATCGTGATTTCTTGGCATGGCCCCTGAGGAACAGGGAGAGGCTGCAACAAGCCCGGGGGTTTGCCTATGGCATGTTTTGCCTGTCTGCACGTAGCACAGGATGCTACGTACTGGGCCACGTCCGCCCGCACTCGAGGCCACCAAAAGTACTGGGTCAGCAAACGGAGAGTCTTGTATTGCCCAAAATGGCCTGCTGCCGGGGTGTCGTGTGTCTGTTGCAGCGCCTGTGTCCGTAAAGCTGCAGTGGGAAGCACTACCCTGCCGCGGTGATGCAGGAGCCCCTCCAAGACATGGAACTCAGAGCGTTCGTCGGGGTGTTCCTGCAGCCAACGGATCTGGGTCTGTGTCCAGGGGTCGGTCGCCTGTTGTGCTGCCACCTGTTGGCAGAAACCCGGTGTGTCGGGAATGGCCGCAAACACTGAGACTGGAAGCAGTAGGGGTGCGGGGCCGTCATCAGGGTCGGTTGTGCCTTGTGGCTGGCGGGAGAGGGCGTCTGCCCTCTTGTTCTGGGTCCCTGGGATGTATTCGATCCGGAAATTGAATCGGGAAAAGAACAGAGCCCACCCGATTTGCCGCTGGTTGAGGCAGCGGGCTGTCTGCAGATACTCTAGGTTCCGGTGGTCTGTTCGTACCAAGACCGGGTACTTGGCCCCCTCCAGATGATGGCGCCATTTTTCAAAGGCGGCTTTGATGGCCAGCAGTTCCCTCTCCCAGATAGTGTAGTTCCTCTCAGCTGGGGTGAACTGCCGGGAATAGAACGCACAGGGTTGCGGAGGATGCCCTTCTGGACCCGGCTGGAGGAGGAGCATCCCCAACGCTGTGCTGGAGGCATCGGCCTCCACAATAAAGGGCTTCTCAGGTCGGGATGGGCAAGGCAGGGCTCGGAGGTGAAGCGTTGCTTGAGCCGCTGGAAGGCTTGCTCAGCTTCTGGAGTCCACTGGTACGGGCGTTTAGGACTCAGGAGCTGGGTCAGGGGTTGCACCATTTGTGCGTACTGGGGTAGAAATATTCGGTAATAGTTGACGAACCCCATAAACCGCTGCAACTGCTTCCGGGTTTGAGGGGCCTCCCACTGAACGATGGCCTGTACCATGGAAGGATCCATCTGGACCCCTTGGGCACACAACCGATGTTCCAAGAAGTCGATAATGTCCCAGGAGAAGTCGCACTTGGCGAGTTTGGCATATAAGCCATGGTCCCGTAACCTTTGTAGGACCTGGCGGACATGTCCGGTATGCAGTTCCGGCTGTCGGGAGTACACCAGGATGTCATCAAGGTATATGATGACAAAGCGGTCCAGCAAATCCCGGAATACATCATTGATGAACCGCTGGAACACGTCGGGTGCGCTGCAGAGACCAAAAGGCATTACCAAATACTCAAATTGCCCGTACCGGGTCCCGAACGCAGTCTTCCATTCGTCCCTGGCACGAATTCGGATGAGGTTGTAAGCCCCATGCAAGTCCAGCTTGGTGAACACGCAGACACCCTGCACTTGTTCCAGTAACTCGGGGATGAGGGGCAAGGGGTAGTGGTCCTTGATTGTGATTTCATTGAGGGCCCGATAGTCATGGCACATTCGTAAGTCCCCCTCCTTCTTCTTCACAAAGAGGACTGGAGTGGAGGTAGGACCGGTGGATGAACCCTCGCTGCAGGTTCTTGTCCAGGAACTCCCAGAGGGCCTGACGTTCGGGTTCCGACAGGGCGTACAAGCACTTGACGGGGAGGCGCACATCCAATTTCAGATCAATGCCGCAATCATATGGTCGGTGCGGAGGGAGTTTATCAGCGCCCTTTTCCTCAAAGACATCCGCATAGTCCCGGTACTCAGGCGGCAGCCCAGTGCTGTCTGGTGCGGCAGAGAGTGGCATGGTGAGTGGCATGGTGAGTGGCATGTAGGCAGTCCCGGCCAAAGCGTAAGTCCAGCTTCACCCAATCGATACGCGGGTTATGCTTGGCAAACCAGTCCATGCCAAGCACCAAGGGAAATCGAAGCATGTGAACGACGTCAAAAACCATGGTCTCGGTATGTTGTTTCACCTGGAGCAACAGGGGCCGGGTCTCCCATTTCACCCATCCGGCCTCGATTAATCGCCCGTCTGTGGCTTCCACTTTAGCTGGAACCTGCTTCTTTGTAATGGGCACCCGTCTCTGGCGCTGGAAGGTGGCGTCAATGTAGGACCGGGTGGCTCCGGAGTTGACCAGGGCATGGACCAGGAGCCACTGCCCCTGGGGTAGTTGCAGGCGCACAGGCAGTAGTAAGTGCATCAGTCCTGGGGCGGCCCCCACCGTTCCTCCCAGGCGACCAGGGCCGGAGTCGGATGGAAGCGGGCGTTTCCGGCTGACTTAATTTTTTCAGGGCACTGGCCCGCGTAATGACCTGCACCCCCGCAGTACAGGCACAGGTTCTGTGTGCGGCGGCACTGCTTTTCTCTGGGGTCCAATCGAGGCCGCACACTGCCGAATTGCATTGGTTCCCCCGGATCCAGAGGAACTGCTGCCTTGGGAGCGGTGAGACGGGGTGGAGTCTGCTCTCCCCGGTTTCGTGGCTGGGTTCCAGACCAGGCGAGGCGCCGCTCCTCCAGGCAGTCGTCGATGCGGTAGCACAGTTGCACCAGGTCGCTCATACGACGGGGTCGGTCTACGTGGACCAGCTCATCCAGGACCTTCTCTGATAGTCCTGCCACAAACTGGTCTACTAAAGCGGGCTCATTCCAGTCCAAGTCTTGTGCCATGATCCGGAATTCCGCAGCATAGTCCCTCACGGAGCGGGTCCCTTGGCGAAGCTCCCGCAGGCACCAGCTAGCCCGAATCACCTTCTGAGCATCCCCGAATGCTTCATCCATCTTGGACACAAAAGCCTGGAATTTGGCCAGCTCAGGAGCATCTGCAATGAGCAGTGGAGTAGCCCACCGGGCAGCTGGCCCTTTAAGCAGGCTGATAGTGAAGCTGACCTTAGCCTGCTCTGCGGGGTATTCCCGGGGCCGGGAATCAACATTTTCACCTGGGCCAGGAACGTGGTAAAGTCCTCCCTATGTCCCTCATATTTCTCTGGAGTCTTGAGAGGGCAGGAGGGTAGAGCACCTTGGGCGGTGGCTCCAGCTGCTTGCTGCAGCCCCAACACAGCATTGGTGAGCTGCTGCACTCGAGTTTCCAGGGCTTGGTTCTGCAGGGTTAAATCACCCACCTGCTGTTCTAGCAACTGGTTGCGGGCAGCCAAGGTAGTTGCTGTGGCTTGGTCCATCCTGGCTGGAGCTGCTGGCTCTGAGTCCCAGCCGAAAGGATGGAAACAGGGTGGAAGCAAGGTATGCTGCCCTAGCTGGCCACACCCGGTAGCAGCTGCCTCGGTGAGGCCTGGGCGGCCAGCCCAGACAGAGATAAGGTACAGTCCAAGGCACCGGGACTGATAAGAACAACATAGAGCCAGGCAAAGAGTAGTCAAACAGTCCGAAGGTCAAAGTCCAGAAAGTCCGACAGTTCACCAAGCCAAATCTCTTTACCGAAATCCGTCGTAAGGTCTGAAGCCAGAGGGTCAAGGTTTACACAGCAAGGCACGATAGCAGAGCAGCTCCGGGGGGGTAGTCGCATAAATTGCTTCCACGCTAGTAAGCTGTTTCGGTCTCCCTAAATGCAGCCCATCTAACGAGCTGCACCTGCATGATGACTCACCCCTCCTCTCCCGGCGTAAGTCCAGCTGAACAGTTTGCCTGGATTCTCTGACTCCTTCTTTTTTCTGCCAGCCCCACCCTGTGGCTCTGTCTTAAACGTACAGCCACGTCCTCTGTGTTCGATCCCTCCACCTGCGGAGATCTGTTCTCTGTCAGCTGCCAGGAACATCCCTCCCTCGGGTCCAGCTCATTCCTCAGATCTGGTTGGGCTGTTGACCCTGGTTGCTCCAGCAACCCTGGGGAGTCGGGAGGCAGCAGCGGGGGTGTGACACTGCCGAACAGGTCCTGTTCAAGCAAGCAATGCTTGCCAGGTATATATCCCATTTGTTGTATGGATGTAAATCACATAAAGTGATTTCTTAGCCCAGTATTTAAGGTGACTTTAGCATGCATGCTACATGGCAGGTACATCTCCTATTCGTTGTATGGATGTAATCAATCACTTAAAGTGATACCTTAGCCCTGTATTTAAAGTGTCTTTAGCATGCATGAAACAAGGCAGGTATCTATCCTATTCGTTGTATGGATGTAATCAATCACATAAAGTCATTTCTTATCCCTGTATTTAAAGTGTCTTTAGCATGCATGCTACATGGCAGGTATATATCCTATTCGTTGTATGGATGTAATCAATCACAGAATGTTTCTTAAACCAGCATTTAAGGTGACTTATCATGCATGCTATATAGCAGGTATATATCTCAATCGTTGTATGGATGTCATCAATAAGATAAAATAATTTCTTAGCCAACAAGTATTTAAGGTTATTTTATAGGCAGTAGAATATAGAATTTCATAATACAATGTTATAATAGAGAATTTGGAAATAGCAGTAGTTGCTTTTGCGATACAACCAATATGTCAGTTACAATTATATGTGAGTTACAAAATAATAAAATAAGATGAGATGTTCTCTTGAAAATGTTGTTTACATATGGGTAAACCACCTAGGTTAACCCCAAAGTGTGTCTTTAGCATGCATGCTATATGAATCTGCAGAATAGGTCCTGTTCAAGCCAGCAATGCTTGCCAGGTATATATCCCATTTGTTGTATGAATGTAAATCACATGAAGTGATTGCTCAGCCCAGTATTTAAAGTGACTTTAGCATGCATGCTACATGGCAGGTATATATCCTATTCGTTGTATGGATGTAATCAATGACAAAGACTAATTTCTCAGTCCAGTATTCCATGTGTCTTTAGCATGCATGACATATAGCAGGTATATATCTCATTCGATGAATGGACGTGATTAATGACATAAAGTAATTTATTAGCCAACAAGTATTTAAGGTTATTTCATAGGCAGTAGAAGATAGAATTTCATAATACTATGTAATAATAGAGAATTTGTAAATGGCACTAGTTGATTTTGCGATACAACCAATATGTCAGTTACAATTATATGTGAGTTACAAAATAATAAAATAAGATGATACGTTCTCTTGAAAATGTTGTTTACATATCGGTAAACCTCCTAGGTTAAACCCAAAGTGTGTCTTTAGCATGCATGCTATACGAATCTGCAGAACGGGTCCTGTTCAAGCAAGCAATGCTAGCCAGGTATATATCCCGTTTGTTGTATGATGTAAATCACATAAAGCGATTTCTTAGCCCAATATTTGACAATAGTATGCATGCTACATGGCAGGTATCTCTCCTATTCGTTGTATGGATTTAATCAATCACATAAAGTGATTTCTTAGCCCAGTATTTAAAGTGACTTTAGCATGCATGCTACATGGCAGGTATATATCCTATTCGTTGTATGGATGTAATCAATGACACAGACTAATTTCTCAGTCCAGTATTTCATGTGACTTTAGCATGCATGCTATATAGCAGGTACATATCTCATTCGTTGTGTGGAAGTATTTAATGGCATAATGTAATTTCTTAGCCAACAAGTATTTAAGGTTATTTCATAGGCAGTAGAAGATAGAATTTCATAATACTATGTAATAATAGAGAATTTGTTAATAGCACTAGTTGCTTTTGCTATACAACCGCACTAGTTCAATATGTGAGTTACAATTATATGTGCTTGCCAGGTATATATCCCATTTGTTGTATGGATGTAAATCACATAAAGTGATTTCTTAGCCCAGTATTTATAGTGTCTTTAGCATGCATGCTACATGGCAGGTATCTATCCCATTCGTTGTATGGATGTAATCAATCACATAATGTTTCTTAGCACAGCATTTAAGGTGACTTATCATGACTTTAGCATGCATGCTACATGGCAGGTGTCTATCCTATTCATTGTATGGATGTAATCAATAACACAGACTAATTTCTCAGACCAGTATTTCATGTGTCTTTAGCATGCATGCTATATGAATCTGCAGAACAGGTCCTGTTGAAGCAAGCAATGCTTGCCAGGTTTATATCCCATTTGTTGTATGGATGTAAATCAGATAAAGAGATTTCTTAGCCCAGTATTTAAATTGTCTTTAGCATGCATGCTACATGGCAGGTATATATCCTATTCCTTGTATGGATGTAATCAATGACAAAGACTAATTTCTCAGTCCAGTATTTCATATGTCTTTAGCATGCATGCTATTTGAATCTGCAGAATAGGTCTTGTTCAAGCAAGCAATGCTTGCCAGGTATATATCCGATTTGTTGTATGGATGTAAATCAGATAAAGTGATTTCTTAGCCCAGTATTTAAATTGTCTTTAGCATGCATGCTACATGGCAGGTATATATCCTATTCCTTGTATGGATGTAATCAATGACAAAGACTAATTTCTCAGTCCAGTATTTCATGTGTCTTTAGCATGCATGATATATAGCAGGTATATATCTCATTCGTTGTATGGAAGTATATAAAGACATAAAGCAATTTCTTAACCAACTATTATTTAAGGTTATTTCATAGGCAGTAGAAGATAGAACTTCATAATACTATGTAATAATAGAGAATTTGTTAATAGCACTAGTTGCTTTTGCTATACAACCGTACTAGTTCAATATGTGAGTTACAATTATATGTGCTTGCCAGGTATATATCCCATTTGTTGTATGGATGTAAATCACATAAAGGGATTTCTTAGCCCAGTATTTATATTGTCTTTAGCATGCATGCTACATGGCAGGTATCTATCCCATTCGTTGTATGGATGTAATCAATCACATAATGTTTCTTAGCACAGCATTTAAGGTGACTTATCATGACTTTAGCATGCATGCTACATGGCAGGTATCTATCCTATTCATTGTATGGATGTAATCAATGACACAGACTAATTTCTCAGACCAGTATTTCATGTGTCTTTAGCATGCATGCTATATGAATCTGCAGAACAGGTCCTGTTGAAGCAAGCAATGCTTGCCAGGTTTATATCCCATTTGTTGTATGGATGTAAATCAGATAAAGAGATTTCTTAGCCCAGTATTTAAATTGTCTTTAGCATGCATGCTACATGGCAGGTATATATCCTATTCCTTGTATGGATGTAATCAATGACAATGACTAATTTCTCAGTCCAGTATTTCATATGTCTTTAGCATGCATGCTATATGAATCTGCAGAATAGGTCTTGTTCAAGCAAGCAATGCTTGCCAGGTATATATCTGATTTGTTGTATGGATGTAAATCAGATAAAGTGATTTCTTATCCCAGTATTTAAATTGTCTTTAGCATGCATGCTACATGGCAGGTATATATCCTATTCCTTGTATGGATGTAATCAATGACAAAGACTAATTTCTCAGTCCAGTATTTCATGTGTCTTTAGCATGCATGATATATAGCAGGTATATATCTCATTCGTTGTATGGAAGTATATAAAGACATAAAGTAATTTCTTAACCAACAATTATTTAAGATTATTTCATAGGCAGTAGAAGATAGAACTTCATAATACTATGTAATAATAGAGAATTTCTTAATAGCACTAATTGCTTTTGCGATACAACCGTACCAGTTCAATATATGAGTTACAATTACGTTCTCTTGAAAATGTTGTTTACATATCGGTAAACCGCCTAGGTTATCCCCAAGGGGTCTCTTTAGCATTCATGTTATATGAATATGCAGAACAGGTCCTATTCAAGCAAGCAATCCCTTTTGTTATATGGATGTAAATCACATAAAGTGATTTCTTAGCCCAATATTTAAGGTGACTTTAGCATGCATGCTACATGGCAGGTATCTCTCCTATTCGTTGTATGGATTTAATCAATCGCATAAAGTGATTTCTTATCCCAGTATTTAAAGTGACTTTAGCATGCATGCTACATGGTAGGAATCTATCCTATTCGTTGTATGGATGTCATCAGTAAGATAATGTATCTTAGCCCAGCATTTAAGGTGACTTTAGCAAGCATGCTATATAGCAGGTATATATCTCATTCGTTGTATGGATGTCATCAGTAACATAAAGTAATTTCGTAGCCTACAAGTACTTAAGGTTATTTCATAGGCTGTAGAAGATAGAATTTCATAATACTATGTAATAATAGAGAATTTGGAAATAGCACTAGTTGCTTTTGCGATGCAACCAATAAGTCAGTTACAATTATATGTGAGTTACAAAATAATAAAATAAGATGAGACGTTCTCTTGAAAATGTTTTTTACATATCGGTAAACCGCCTAGGTTAACCCCAAAGGGTGTCTTTAGCAAGCATGCTATATGAATCTGCAGAACAGGGCCTGTTCAAGCAAGCAATGCTTGCCAGGTATATATCCCATTTGTTGTATGGATGTAAATTACAAAAAGTGATTTCTTAGCCCAATATTTAAGGTGACTTTAGCATGCATGCTACATGGCAGGTATCTCTCCTATTCGTTGTATGGATTTAATCAATCACATAAAGTGATTTCTTATCCCTGTATTTAAAGTGTCTTTAGCATGCATGCTACATGGCAGGTATATCTCCTATTCGTTGTATGGATGTAATCATTGACACAGCCTAATTTCTCAGTCCAGTATTTAAATTGTCTTTAGCATGCATGCTATATAGCAGGTATATAGCTCATTCGTTGTATGGAAGTATTTAATGGCATAAAGTAATTTCTTAGCCAACAAGTATTTAAGGTTATTTCATAGGCAGTAGAAGATAGAATATAATACTATATAATAATAGAGAATTTGTTAATAGCACTAGTTGCTTTTGCGATACAACCGTACTAGTTCAATATGTGAGTTACAATTATATGTGAATTAGAAAATAATAAAATTAGATGCGACGTCCTCTTGAAAATGTGGTTCACATATTGGTTAACCGCTTGGTTAACACCAAAGGGGTCTAGAGTGCATGCTATATGAATCCACAGAACAGATCAAGTAAGCAATGCTCAGCAGGTATCTATCCCATTGGATGTAATCACATAATGTTTCTTAGCCCAGCATTTAAGGTGACTTATCATGCATGCTATATAGCAGGTATATATCTCATTCGTTGTATGGATGTCATCAATGACATAAAGTAATTTCTTAGCCAACAAGTATTTAAGGTTATTTCATAGGCAGTAGAAGATAGAATTTCATAATACTATGTAATAATAGAGAATTTGGAAATAGTAATAGTTCCTTTTGTGATACAACACATATGTCACTTACAATTATATGTGTGTTACAAAATAATAAAATAAGATGAGACGTTCTCTTGAAAATATTTTTTACATATCGATAAACTGCTATATGAATCTGCAGAACAGGTCCTGTTCAAGCAAGCAAGGCTTGCCAGGTATATATCCCATTTGTTGTATGGATGTAAATCACATAAAGTGATTTCTTAGCCCAGTATTTAAAGTGTCTATAGCATGCATGCTATATGGCAGGTATATATCCTATTCGTTATATGGACGCAATCAATGACAAAGACTAATTTCTCAGTCCAGTATTTCATGTGTCTTTAGCATGCATGCTATATAGCAGGTATATATCTCATTCGTTGTATGGAATTGATTAATGACATATAGTAATTTCTTAGTCAACAAGTATTTAAGTTTTTTCATAGGCAGTAGAAGAATTTCATAATACTATGTAATATTAGAGAATTTGGAAATAGCACTAGTTGCTTTTGCGATACAACCAATATGTCAGTTACAATTATATGTGAGTTACAAAATAAGAAAATAAGTTGAGACGTTCTCTTGAAAATGTTGTTTACATATCGGTAAACCGCTTAGGTTAACCTCAAAGGTTGTCTTTAGCATGCATGCTATATAGAAGGTATATATCTCATTCGTTGTATGGAAGTGATTAATGACAAAAAGTAAGTTTTTAGCCAACAAGTATTAAAGTTATTTCATAGGCAGTAGAAGATAGAATTTCATAATACTATGTAATAATAGAGAATTTGGAAATAGCACTAGTTCCTTTTGTGATACAACCGTACTAGTTCAATATGTCAGTTACAATTATATGTGAGTTACAAAATAATAAAATAAGATGAGACGTTCTCTTCAAAATATTGTTTACATATCGGTAAACCGCCTAGGTTACCCTTAAAGGGTGTCTTTAGCATGCATGCTATATGAATCTGCCTATGCTGCCCTAGCTGGCCACACCCGGTAGCAGCTGCCTCGGTGAGGCCTGGGCGGCCAGCCCACACAGAGATAAGGTACAGTCCAAGTCACCGGGAGGTGTTAAGAACAACGTAGAGCCAGGCAAAGAGTAGTCAAACAGTCCAAAAGTCCGAGAGTTCACCAAGCCAAATCACTTTATCGAAATCCGTCGTAAGGTCCGAAGCCAGAGGGTCAAGGTTTACACAGCAAGGTACGATAGCCAAGCAGGTCCGGGGGGTAGTCGCATCAATTGCTTCCACGATAGCTAGCTGTTTCGGTCTCCCTAAATGCAGCCCATCTAACGAGCTGCACCTGCATGATGACTCACCCCTCCTCTCCCGGCGTGAGTCCAGCTGAACCCCATTGCCTCTGACAGTTCGCCTGGAGTCTCTGACTCCTTCTTCATTCTGCCAGCCCCACCCTGTGGCTCTGTCTTAAACTTACAGCCACGTTCCTCTCTGTTCGATCCCTCCTCCTGCGGAGGTCTGTTCTCTGTCAGCTGCCAGGAACATCCCTCCCCCGGGTCCAGCTCATTCCTCAGACCTGGCTGGGCTGTTGACCCTGGTTGCTCTGGCAACCCCGGGGAGTCGGGAGGCAGCAGCGGGGGTGTGACACCATCCCCCCCTCCAGAGCCCCCTCCTGAGGAGTCGGGGCCTGGTTTGCCCGGAAACTGGGCGTGATAGTCCTGCACCAGGTCAGGTGCATGGACCTCGCTGGCGGGTTCCCAGGACCGTTCCTCAGGTCCGTAGCCTTCCCAGTTGATCAGGTACTGGAGCATGCCCCTACGGACTCGGGAATCCAGTACCTGTCTGACCTGGTACTCCTCTTCACCGTCGATGGACACGGGTCCCGCAGGGGCTGGTATCGGGGGATGCAGGCTGTCCGTGCAGAGCGGTTGGAGTAGCGAGCGATGGCACACGGGTTGAATCTGATACGATCGGGGCAGCTTCAACCGGTAGGCCACAGGATTCTCCTGTTCTAGAACCCCAAATGGTCCCACGAACCGCGCATCCAGCTTTTGGGCCGGACGGTTGGTCCGCAAATGCCTGGTGGACAGCCAGACCCGACTCCCGACTGCTAGTGGAACTCTTTCAGAGCGATGGCCGTCGGCCTGAGCTTTGTACCGGGTCTGTTCTTCCT
Organism: Paroedura picta; assembly: GCF_049243985.1. Classification (NCBI taxonomy): domain Eukaryota; kingdom Metazoa; phylum Chordata; class Lepidosauria; order Squamata; family Gekkonidae; genus Paroedura; species Paroedura picta. Next base: position 76,785,722 of record NC_135377.1, on the reverse strand, counting down.
GCAAAGTGTACTGGAGGATCTGGTGTTGGGCCTGCAGCTCCTCCAAATCAGCTGCCGCTGTGGGTACCGTGGGTGGAACGATGGAATCCGGTAGGAACCGAGGGTGAAACCCGTACAGGGCTTGGAACGGGGACATCTGGGTGGATGCGTGGACAGAATTGTTATATGTGAACTCCGCCAACGGGAGCCAGCGTGACCAATCTTCCTGCTGGTATGAGACGTAGCAGCGGAGGTACTGCTCTATGATCCCGTTGACCCATTCTGTCTGGCCGTCAGTTTCGGGGTGATGCGCACTTGAAAGGCTGATCTTGGTCCCCAGTGCCACGTGCAGTTGTCGCCAGAAGCGAGAGGTGAACTGCACCCCCCTATCCATGACGATCTGCGTTGGGAGGCCGTGCAACCGGAATATCTGCGCTAGAAACAGATGTGCCGTCTCCCGGGCCTTGGGCAGCAAGGAATCAGGTGCGCCATCTTCGTGGATCGATCCACCACAGTCAGGATTGTGGTGGACCCCGGGATACTGGGAGATCTGTGATGAAGTCCATCGTGATTTCTTGCCATGGCCCTTGAGGAACAGGGAGAGGCTGCAACAAGCCCGGGGGTTTGCCTATGGCATGTTTTGCCTGTCTGCACGTAGCACAGGATGCTACGTACTGGGCCACGTCCGCCCGCACTCGAGGCCACCAAAAGTACTGGGTCAGCAAACGGAGAGTCTTGTATTGCCCAAAATGGCCTGATGCCGGGGTGTCGTGTGTCTGTTGCAGCGCCTGTGTCCGTAAAGCGCCTGTGTCCGTAAAGTTTCTGTTGGCAGAAACCCGGTGTGTCGGGAATGGCCGCAAACACTGAGACTGGAAGCAGTAGGGGTGCGGGGCCGTCATCAGGGTCGGTTGTGTCTTGTGGCTGGCGGGAAAGGGCGTCTGCCCTCTTGTTCTGGGTCCCTGGGATGTATTCGATCCGGAAATTGAATCGGGAAAAGAACAGAGCCCACCCGATTTGCCGCTGGTTGAGGCAGCGTGCTGTCTGCAGATACTCTAGGTTCCGGTGGTCTGTTCGTACCAAGACCGGGTACTTGGCCCCCTCCAGATGATGGCGCCATTTTTCAAAGGCGGCTTTGATGGCCAGCAGTTCCCTCTCCCAGATAGTGTAGTTCCTCTCAGCTGCGGTGAACTGCCGGGAATAGAACGCACAGGGTTGCGGAGGATGCCCTTCTGGACCCGGCTGGAGGAGGAGCATCCCCAACGCTGTGCTGGAGGCATCGGCCTCCACAATAAAGTGCTTCTCAGGTCGGGATGGGCAAGGCAGGGCTCGGAGGTGAAGCATTGCTTGAGCCGCTGGAAGGCTTGCTCAGCTTCTGGAGTCCACTGGTACGGGCGTTTAGGACTCAGGAGCTGGGTCAGGGGTTGCACCATTTGTGCGTACTGGGGTAGAAATGTTCGGTAATAGTTGACGAACCCCATAAACCGCTGCAACTGCTTCCGGGTTTGAGGGGCCTCCCACTGAACGATGGCCTGTACCTTGGAAGGATCCATCTGGACCCCTTGGGCACACAACCGATGTTCCAAGAAGTCGATAATGTCCCGGGAGAAGTCGCACTTGGCGAGTTTGGCATATAAGCCATGGTCCCGTAACCTTTGTAGGACCTGGCGGACATGTCCGGTATGCAGTTCCGGCCGTCGGGAGTACACCAGGATGTCATCAAGTTATATGATGACAAAGCGGTCCAGCAAATCCCGGAATACATCATTGATGAACCGCTGGAACACGTCGGGTGCGCTGCAGAGACCAAAAGGCATTACCAAATACTCAAATTGCCCGTACCGGGTCCCGAACGCAGTCTTCCATTCGTCCCTGGCACGAATTCGGATGAGGTTGTAAGCCCCATGCAGGTCCAGCTTGGTGAACACGCAGACACCCTGCACTTGTTCCAGTAACTCGGGGATGAGGGGCAAGGGGTAGTGGTCCTTGATTGTGATTTCATTGAGGGCCCGATAGTCATGGCACATTCGTAAGTCCCCCTCCTTCTTCTTCACAAAGAGGACCGGAGTGGAGGTAGGACCGGTGGATGAACCCTCGCTGCAGGTTCTTGTCCAGGAACTCCCAGAGGGCCTGACGTTCGGGTTCCGACAGGTCGTACAAGCACTTGACGGGGAGGCGCACATCCAATTTCAGATCAATGCCGCAATCATATGGTCGGTGCGGAGGGAGTTTATCAGCGCCCTTTTCCTCGAAGACATCCGCATAGTCCCGGTACTCAGGCGGCAGCCCAGTGCTGTCTGGTGTGGCAGAGAGGTGAGTGTCATGTAGGCAGTCCCGGCCAAAGCGTAAGTCCAGCTTCACCCAATCGATACGCGGGTTATGCTTGGCAAGCCAGTCCATGCCAAGCACCAAGGGAAATCGAAGCATGTGAACGACGTCAAAAACCATGGTCTCGGTATGTTGTTTCACCTGGAGCAACAGGGGCCGGGTCTCCCATTTCACCCATCCGGCCTCGATTAATCGCCCATCTGTGGCTTCCACTTTAGCTGGAACCTGCTTCTTTGTAATGGGCACCCGTCTCTGGCGCTGGAAGGTGGCGTCAATGTAGGACCGGGTGGCTCCGGAGTTGACCAGGGCATGGACCAGGAGCCACTGCCCCTGGGGTAGTTGCAGGCGCACAGGCAGTAGTAAGTGCATCAGTCCTGGGGCGGCCCCCACCGTTCCTCCCAGGCGACCAGGGCCGGAGTCGGATGGAAGCGGGCGTTTCCGGCTGACTTAATTTTTTCAGGGCACTGGCCCGCGTAATGACCTGCACCCCCGCAGTACAGGCACAGGTTCTGTGTGCGGCGGCACTGCTTTTCTCTGGGGTCCAATCGAGGCCGCACACTGCCGAATTGCATTGGTTCCCCCGGATCCAGAGGAACTGCTGCCTTGGGAGCGGTGAGACGGGGTGGAGTCTGCTCTCCCCGGTTTCATGGCTGGGTTCCAGACCGGGCGAGGCGCCGCTCCTCCAGGCAGTCGTCGATGCGGTAGCACAGTTGCACCAGGTCGCTCATACGACGGGGTCGGTCTACGTGGACCAGCTCATCCAGGACCTTCTCTGATAGTCCTGCCACAAACTGGTCTACTAAAGCGGGCTCATTCCAGTCCAAGTCTTGTGCCATGATCTGGAATTCCGCAGCATAGTCCCAATATTTGACAATAGTATGCATGCTACATGGCAGGTATCTCTCCTATTCGTTGTATGGATTTAATCAATCACATAAAGTGATTTCTTAGCCCTGTATTTAAAGTGTCTTTAGCATGCATGCTACATGGCAGGTATATCTCCTATTCGTTGTATGGATGTAATCATTGACACAGCCTAATTTCTCAGTCCAGTATTTAAATTGTCTTTAGCATGCATGCTATATAGCAGGTATATAGCTCATTCGTTGTATGGAAGTATTTAATGGCATAAAGTAATTTCTTAGCCAACAAGTATTTAAGGTTATTTCATAGGCAGTAGAAGATAGAACATAATACTATGTAATAATAGAGAATTTGTTAATAGCACTAGTTGCTTTTGCGATACAACCGTACTAGTTCAATATGTGAGTTACAATTATATGTGAGTTAGAAAATAATAAAATTAGATGCGACGTTCTCTTGAAATTGTGGTTTACATATTGGTTAACCGCTTGGTTAACACCAAAGGGGTCTAGAGTGCATGCTATATGAATCTACAGAAAAGATCAAATAAGAAATGCTCAGCAGGTATCTATCCCATTGGATGTAATCACATAATGTTTCTTAGCCCAGCATTTAAGGTGACTTATCATGCATGCTATATAGCAGGTATATATCTCATTCGTTGTATAGATGTCATCAATGACATAAAGTAATTTCTTAGCCAACAAGTATTTAAGGTTATTTCATAGGCAGTAGAAGATAGAATTTCATAATACTATGTAATAATAGAGAATTTGGAAATAGCAATAGTTCCTTTTGTGATACAACCCATATGTCACTTACAATTATATGTGTGTTGTTGTTGTTGTTATGTGCGAAGTCGTGTCCAACCCATCGCGACCCCATGGACAATGATCCTCCAGGCCTTCCTGTCCTCTTCCATTCCCCCGAGTCCATTTAAGCTTGCACCTACTGCTTCAGTGACTCCATCCAGCCACCTCATTCTCTGTCGTCCCCTTCGTCTTTTGCCCTCAATCGCTCCCAGCATTAGGCTCTTCTCCAGGGAGTCCTTCCTTCTCATGAGGTGGCCAAAGTATTTGAGTTTCATCTTCAGGATCTGGCCTTCTAAAGAGCAGTCAGGGCTGATCTCCTCTAGGACTGACCGGTTTGTTCGCCTTGCAGTCCAAGGGACTCGCAAGAGTCTTCTCCAGCACCAGAGTTCAAAAGCCTCAATTCTTTGACGCTCGGCCTTCCTTATGGTCCAACTTTTGCAGCCATACATTGCAACTGGGAATACCATAGCCTTGACTAAACGCACTTTTGTTGGCAAGGTGATGTCTCTGCTTTTTAGGATGCTGTCTAGATTTGCCATAGCTTTCCTCCCCAGGAGCAAGCGTCTTTTAATTTCTTTGCTGCAGTCCCCATCTGCAGTGATCTTGGAGCCCAGGAAAATAAAATCTGTCACTATCTCCATTTCTTCCCCATCTATTTGCCAGGAATTGAGAGGGCCGGATGCCATGATCTTTGTTTTCTTGATGTTGAGTTTCAAGCCAACTTTTGCACTCTCCTCCTTCACCCGCATCAACAGGCTCTTTAGTTCCTCTTCACTTTCTGCCATTAGAGTGGTATCATCTGCATATCTGAGGTTGTTGATATTTCTCCCTGCAATCTTGATCCCAATTTGTGATTCCTCTAATCCCGCATTTCTCATGATGTGCTCCGCATACAAGTTAAATAGGCAAGGCGACAGTATACAGCCTTGCCGAACTCCTTTCTCAATTTTGAACCAGTCAGTGATTCCATGTTCAGTTCTCACTGTTGCTTCTTGACCTGCATATAAATTTCTCAAGAGACAAATAAGATGCTCTTGTATTCCCATGTCTTTAAGAACTTGCCACAATTTCTTGTGCTCCACACAATCAAAGGCTTTAGCATAGTCAATGAAGCAGAAGTAGACGTTCTTCTGGTACTCCCTAGCTTTCTCCATGATCCAGCGTATGTTGGCAATTTGATCTCTAGTTCCTCTGCCTCTTCGAAATCCTGCCTGTACTTCTGGAAGTTCTCGGTCCACATATTGCTGGAGCCTAGCTTGTAGGATTTTGAGCATAACTTTGCTAGCATGAGAAATGAGTGCAATGGTGCGGTAGTTTGAACATTCTTTGGCATTGCCCTTCTTTGGGATTGGAATGTAAACTGACCTTTTCCAATCATGTGGCCATTGTTGAGTTTTCCAAATTTGCTGGCATATTGAGTGTAGCACTTTTACTGCATCGTCCTTTAAGATTTTGAATAGTTCAACTGGAATGCTGTCACCACCACTAGCTTTATTGTTGCTCAGACTTCGTAAGGCACATTTGACTTCACATTCCAGGATGTCTGGCTCCAGGTCAGTAACCACCCCATTGTGGTTATCAGGGATGTAAAGCTCGCTCTTGTATAGTTGTTCTGTATAATTTTGCCACCTTTGTTTAATCTCTTCTGCTTCTGTGAGGTCCCTACCATTTTGGTCCCTTATCATACCCAACTTTGCATGAAACTTTCTCTTCATATCTTCAATTTTCTTGAAAAGATCTCTGGTCCTCCCCATTCTATTGTTTTCTTCTATTTGTTTGCACTGTTCATTTAAGAAGGCATTCTTATCTCTTCTAGCTTTTCTCTGGAATTCTGCATTCAATTGGGTGCATCTTTCTCTTTCTCCCTTGCCTTTCACTTCCCTTCTCTCCTTAGCTATTTGTAAAGCTTCCTCAGACAGCCATTTTGATTTCTTGCATTTCTTTTTCTTTGGGATGGTTTTAGTTGCTACCTCTTGTACAATATTGCGAACCTCCGTCCATAGTTCTTCAGGCACTCTATCTATAGAATCATAGAATCATAGAATCATAGAGTTGGAAGGGGCCATACAGGCCATCTAGTCCAACCCCCTGCTCAACGCAGGATTAGCCCTAAGCATCCTAAAGCATCCAAGAAAAGTGTGTATCCAACCTTTGCTTGAAGACTTCCAGTGAGGGGGCGCTCACCACCTCCTTAGGCAGCCTATTCCACTGCTGAACGACTCTGACTGAGAAAAACTTTTTCCTGATATCTAGCCTATATCGTTGTACTTGAAGTTTAAACCCATTACTGCGTGTCCTTTCCTCTGCAGCCAGCAGAAACAGAATCCTGCCCTCCTCCAAGTGACAACCTTTCAAATACTTAAAGAGGGCTATCATGTCCCCTCTCAACCTCCTTTTCTCCAGGCTGAACATTCCCAAGTCCCTCAACCTATCTTCATAGGGCTTGGTCCCTTGGCCCCAGATCATCTTCGTCGCTCTCCTCTGTACCCTTTCAATTTTATCGATGTCCTTCTTGAAGTGAGGCCTCCAGAACTGCACACAGTACTCCAGGTGTGGTCTGACCAGTGCCGTATACAATGGGACTATGACATCTTGTGATTTTGATGTGATGCCTCTGTTGATACAGCCCAAAATGGCATTTGTCTTTTTTACCGCTGCATCACACTGCCTGCTCATGTTTAGTTTACAATCCACAAGTACCCCAAGGTCTCGTTCACACACAGTGCTACCTAGAAGCGTATCCCCCATCCAGTAGGCATGCTTTTCATTTTTCTGACCCAGATGCAGAACTTTACACTTATGTTTATTAAATTGCATCTTGTTCTCATTTGCCCATTTTTCCATTGTGTTCAGATCTCGTTGAACTCTGTCTCTATCTTCCGGAGTATTTGCCAGTCCTCCCAATTTGGTGTCATCTGCAAACTTGATGAGTAGTCCCTCCACCCCCTCATCTAGATCATTAATAAATATGTTAAAAAGTACCGGGCCGAGCACCGAACCCTGAGGTACCCCGCTACTCACCTCTCTCCAGTCTGATGAAACACCATTGACAAGAACTCTTTGAGTGCGGTTCTCTAACCAATTCCCTATCCACCTAACGATCTGAAAATCCAGATTGCAGTCCTTCAACTTATCCATCAGAACATCATGGGGAACCTTGTCAAAAGCTTTACTAAAATCCAAGTAAATGACATCAACCAAATTTCCCCGATCCAGCAAACCTGTTACTTGGTCAAAAAAGGAAACTAGGTTGGTCTGGCAGGACCTGTTGGAGACAAATCCATGCTGACTTCCTTGGATCACCAAATTGTCCTCCAGATGTTTGCAGATCGCTCCCTTTAATATCTGCTCCATTATCTTCCCCACAACAGAGGTCAGACTCACTGGTCTGTAGTTTCCCGGGTCATCCTTCCTCCCTTTTTTGAAGATCGGAATAAGTACTTGTAGGCTAAGAAATTACTTTATGTTATTGATGACATCCATACAACGAATGAGATATATACCTGCTATATAGCATGCATGCTAAAGTCACCTTAAATGCTGGGCTAAGAATCATTATGTGATTGATTACATCCATACAACGAATGGGATAGATACATGCTAAGCATTGCTTACTTGATCTGTTCTGCAGATTCATATAGCATGTATTCTAGACCCTTTTGGTGTTAACCAAGCGGTTTACCAATATGTAAACCACATTTTCAAGAGAACGTTGCATCGTATCTTATTATTTTCTAACTCACATATAATTGTAACTCACATATTGAACTAGTACGGTTGTATCGCAAAAGCAACTAGTGCTATTAACAAATTCTCTATTATTACATAGTATTTTGAAATTCTATCTTCTAGTGCCTATGAAATAACCTTAAATACTTGTTGGCTAAGAAATTACTTTATGTCATTAATTACTTCCATACAACGAATGAGATATATACCTGCTATATAGCATGCATGCTAAGGACACCCTTTGAGGTTAACCTAGGCGGTTTACCGATATGTTAACAACATTTTCAAGAGAACGTCTCAACTTATTTTCTTATTTTGTAACTCACATATAATTGTAACTGACATATTGGTTGTATCGCAAAAGCAACTAGTGCTATTTCCAAATTCTCTATTATTACATAGTATTATGAAATTCTATCTTCTACTGCCTATGAAATAACCTTAAATACTTGTTGGCTAAGAAATTACTTTATGTCATTAATTACTTCGATAAAACGAATGAGATATATACCTGCTATATAGCATGCATGTTAAAGACACATGAAATACTGGACTTCTACTTCTAATTTTACTTCTACTTCCTATGAAATAACCTTAAAAAGTTGTTGGCTAAGAAATTACTTTATGTCATTAAATACTTCCATACAACGAATGAGATATATACCTGCTATACAGCATGCATTCTTAAATCACATGAAATACTGGACTGAGAAATTAGTCTGTGTCATTGATTACATCCATACAACGAATAGGATATATACCTGCCATGTAGCATGCATGCTAAAGACACATACAACGAAAGGGATAGATACATGCTAAGCATTGCTTACTTGATCTGTTTTATCTTCTACTGCCTATGAAATAACCTTAAATACTTGTTGGCTAAGAAATTACATTATGTTATTGATAACATCCAGACACCCAATGAGATATATACCTGCTATATAGCATGCATGCTAAAGTCACCTTAAATGCTTGGCTAAGAAACATTATGTTATTGATTACATCCATTCAACGAATGGGATTGATAACTGATGAGCATAGCTTACCTGATCTGTTCGGCAGATTCATATAGCATGCATTCTAGACCCCTTTGGTGTTAACCAAGCGGTTTACCAATATGTAAACCACATTTTCAAGAGAACATCGGATCTTATTTTATTATTTTCTAACTCACATATAATTGTCACTCACATATGGAACTAGTACGGTTGTATCGCAAAAGCAACTAGTGCTATTAACAAATTCTCTATTATTACATAGTATTATGAAGTTCTATCTTCTACTTCCTATGAAATAACCTTAAATAGTTGTTGGCTAAGAAATTACTTGATGTCATTAAATACTTCCATACAACGAATGAGATATATACCTGCTATACAGCATGCATTCTTAAATCACATGAAATACTGGACTTAGAAATTAGTCTGTGTCATTGATTACATCCATACAACGAATAGGATATATACCTGCCAAGTAGCATGCATGCTAAATACACTTTAAATACAAGGCTAAGAAATAACTTTATGTGATTGATTACATCCATACAACGAATAGGATAGATACCTGCTATGTTGCATGCATGCTAAAGTCACCTTTAATACTTGGCTAAGAAATCACTTCATGTGATTTACATCCATACAACAAATGGGATATATACCTGGCCAGCATTGCTTGCTTGAACAGGATCTGTTCTGCAGATTCATATAGCATGCATGCTAAAGACACCCTTTGGGGTTAACCTAGGCGGTTTACCGATATGTAAACAACATTTTCAAGAGAACGTCTCATCTTATTTTATTATTTTGTAACTCACATATAATTGTAACTGATATATTGGTTTCTATCGCAAAAGCAACTAGTGCTATTTCCAAATTCTCTATTATTACATAGTATTATGAAATTTTATCTTCTACTGCCTATGAAATAACCTTAAATACTTGTTGGCTAAGAAATTACTTTATGTTATTGATGACATCCAGACACCCAATGAGATATATACCTGCTATATAGCATGCATGCTAAAGTCACCTTAAATGCTTGGCTAAGAAACATTATGTTATTGATTACATACATTCAACGAATGGGATAGATAACTGATGAGCATTGCTTACCTGATCTGTTCGACAGATTCATATAGCATGCATTCTAGACCCCTTTGGTGTTAACCAAGCGGTTTACCAATATGTAAACCACATTTTCAAGAGAACGTCGGATCTTATTTTATTATTTTCTAACTCACATATAATTGTCACTCACATATTGAACTAGTACGGTTGTATCGCAAAAGCAACTAGTGCTATTAACAAATTCTCTATTATTACATAGTATTATGAAGTTCTATCTTCTACTTCGTATGAAATAACCTTAAATAGTTGTTGGCTAAGAAATTACTTGATGTCATTAAATACTTCCATACAACGAATGAGATATATACCTGCTATACAGCATGCATTCTTAAATCAGATGAAATACTGGACTGAGAAATTAGTCTGTGTCATTGATTACATCCATACAACGAATAGGATATATACCTGCCATGTAGCATGCATGCTAAAGACACTTTAAATACAGGGCTAAGAAATAACTTTATGTGATTGATTACATCCATACAACGAATAGCATAGATACCTGCCATGTTGCATGCATGCTAAAGTCACCTTTAATACTGGGCTAAGAAATCACTTCATGTGATTTACATCCATACAACAAATGGGATATATACCTGGCAAGCATTGCTTGCTTGAACAGGACCTGTTCTGCAGATTCATATAGCATGCATGCTAAAGACACCTTTTGGGGTTAACTTAGGCGGTTTACCGATATGTAAACAAAATTTTCAAGAGAACGTCTCATCTTATTTTATTATTTTGTAACTCACATATAATTGTAACTGATATATCGGTTTTATCGCAAAAGCAACTAGTGCTATTTCCAAATTCTCTATTATTACATAGTATTATGAAATTTTATCTTCTACTGCCTATGAAACAACCTTAAATACTTGTTGGCTAAGAAATTACTTTATGTTATTGATGACATCCAGACACCCAATGAGATATATACCTGCTATATAGCATGCATGCTAAAGTCACCTTAAATGCTTGGCTAAGAAACATTATGTTATTGATTACATCCATTCAACGAATGGGATAGATAACTGATGAGCATTGCTTACCTGATCTGTTCGGCAGATTCATATAGCATGCATTCTAGACCCCTTTGGTGTTAACCAAGCGGTTTACCAATATGTAAACCACATTTTCAAGAGAATGTCGGATCTTATTTTATTATTTTCTAACTCACATATAATTGTCACTCACATATTGAACTAGTACGGTTGTATCGCAAAAGCAACTAGTGCTATTAACAAATTCTCTATTATTACATAGTATTATGAAGTTCTATCTTCTACTTCCTATGTAATAACCTTAAATAGTTGTTGGCTAAGAAATTACTTTATGTCATTAAATACTTCCATACAACGAATGAGATATATACCTGCTATACAGCATGCATTCTTAAATCACATGAAATACTGGACTTAGAAATTAGTCTGTGTCATTGATTACATCCGTACAACGAATAGGATATATACCTGCCATGTAGCATGCATGCTAAAGACACTTTAAATACAGGGCTAAGAAATAACTTTATGTGATTGATTACATCCATACAACGAATAGGATAGATACCTGCCATGTTGCATGCATGCTAAAGTCACCTTTAATACTGGGCTAAGAAATCACTTCATGTGATTTACATCCATACAACAAATGGGATATATACCTGGCAAGCATTGCTTGCTTGAACAGGACCTGTTCTGCAGATTCATATAGCATGCATGCTAAAGACACCCTTTGGGGTTAACCTAGGCGGTTTACCGATATGTAAACAACATTTTCAAGAGAACGTCTCATCTTATTTTATTATTTTGTAACTCACATATAATTGTAACTGATATATTGGTTTCTATCGCAAAAGCAACTAGTGCTATTTCCAAATTCTCTATTATTACATAGTATTATGAAATTTTATCTTCTACTGCCTATGAAATAACCTTAAATACTTGTTGGCTAAGAAATTACTTTATGTTATTGATGACATCCAGACACCCAATGAGATATATACCTGCTATATAGCATGCATGCTAAAGTCACCTTAAATGCTTGGCTAAGAAACATTATGTTATTGATTACATACATTCAACGAATGGGATAGATAACTGATGAGCATTGCTTACCTGATCTGTTCGACAGATTCATATAGCATGCATTCTAGACCCCTTTGGTGTTAACCAAGCGGTTTACCAATATGTAAACCACATTTTCAAGAGAACGTCGGATCTTATTTTATTATTTTCTAACTCACATATAATTGTCACTCACATATTGAACTAGTACGGTTGTATCGCAAAAGCAACTAGTGCTATTAACAAATTCTCTATTATTACATAGTATTATGAAGTTCTATCTTCTACTTCGTATGAAATAACCTTAAATAGTTGTTGGCTAAGAAATTACTTGATGTCATTAAATACTTCCATACAACGAATGAGATATATACCTGCTATACAGCATGCATTCTTAAATCAGATGAAATACTGGACTGAGAAATTAGTCTGTGTCATTGATTACATCCATACAACGAATAGGATATATACCTGCCATGTAGCATGCATGCTAAAGACACTTTAAATACAGGGCTAAGAAATAACTTTATGTGATTGATTACATCCATACAACGAATAGCATAGATACCTGCCATGTTGCATGCATGCTAAAGTCACCTTTAATACTGGGCTAAGAAATCACTTCATGTGATTTACATCCATACAACAAATGGGATATATACCTGGCAAGCATTGCTTGCTTGAACAGGACCTGTTCTGCAGATTCATATAGCATGCATGCTAAAGACACCTTTTGGGGTTAACTTAGGCGGTTTACCGATATGTAAACAAAATTTTCAAGAGAACGTCTCATCTTATTTTATTATTTTGTAACTCACATATAATTGTAACTGATATATCGGTTTTATCGCAAAAGCAACTAGTGCTATTTCCAAATTCTCTATTATTACATAGTATTATGAAATTTTATCTTCTACTGCCTATGAAACAACCTTAAATACTTGTTGGCTAAGAAATTACTTTATGTTATTGATGACATCCAGACACCCAATGAGATATATACCTGCTATATAGCATGCATGCTAAAGTCACCTTAAATGCTTGGCTAAGAAACATTATGTTATTGATTACATCCATTCAACGAATGGGATAGATAACTGATGAGCATTGCTTACCTGATCTGTTCGGCAGATTCATATAGCATGCATTCTAGACCCCTTTGGTGTTAACCAAGCGGTTTACCAATATGTAAACCACATTTTCAAGAGAATGTCGGATCTTATTTTATTATTTTCTAACTCACATATAATTGTCACTCACATATTGAACTAGTACGGTTGTATCGCAAAAGCAACTAGTGCTATTAACAAATTCTCTATTATTACATAGTATTATGAAGTTCTATCTTCTACTTCCTATGTAATAACCTTAAATAGTTGTTGGCTAAGAAATTACTTTATGTCATTAAATACTTCCATACAACGAATGAGATATATACCTGCTATACAGCATGCATTCTTAAATCACATGAAATACTGGACTTAGAAATTAGTCTGTGTCATTGATTACATCCGTACAACGAATAGGATATATACCTGCCATGTAGCATGCATGCTAAAGACACTTTAAATACAGGGCTAAGAAATAACTTTATGTGATTGATTACATCCATACAACGAATAGGATAGATACCTGCCATGTTGCATGCATGCTAAAGTCACCTTTAATACTGGGCTAAGAAATCACTTCATGTGATTTACATCCATACAACAAATGGGATATATACCTGGCAAGCATTGCTTGCTTGAACAGGACCTGTTCTGCAGATTCATATAGCATGCATGCTAAAGACACCCTTTGGGGTTAACCTAGGCGGTTTACCGATATGTAAACAACATTTTCAAGAGAACGTCTCATCTTATTTTATTATTTTGTAACTCACATATAATTGTAACTGATATATTGGTTTTATCGCAAAAGCAACTAGTGCTATTTCCAAATTCTCTATTATTACATAGTATTATGAAATTTTATCTTCTACTGCCTATGAAATAACCTTAAATACTTGTTGGCTAAGAAATTACTTTATGTTATTGTTGACATCCAGACACCCAATGAGATATATACCTGCTATATAGCATGCATGCTAAAGTCACCTTAAATGCTTGGCTAAGAAACATTATGTTATTGATTACATCCATTCAACGAATGGGATAGATAACTGATGAGCATTGCTTACCTGATCTGTTCGGCAGATTCATATAGCATGCATTCTAGACCCCTTTGGTGTTAACCAAGCGGTTTACCAATATGTAAACCACATTTTCAAGAGAACATCGGATCTTATTTTATTATTTTCTAACTCACATATAATTGTCACTCACATATTGAACTAGTACGGTTGTATCGCAAAAGCAACTAGTGCTATTAACAAATTCTCTATTATTACATAGTATTATGAAGTTCTATCTTCTACTTCCTATGAAATAACCTTAAATAGTTGTTGGCTAAGAAATTACTTGATGTCATTAAATACTTCCATACAACGAATGAGATATATACCTGCTATACAGCATGCATTCTTAAATCAGATGAAATACTGGACTGAGAAATTAGTCTGTGTCATTGATTACATCCATACAACGAATAGGATATATACCTGCCATGTAGCATGCATGCTAAAGACACTTTAAATATTTATGTGATTGATTACATCCATACAACGAATAGGATAGATTCCTTCCATGTTGCATGCATGCTAAAGTCACCTTTAATACTTGGCTAAGAAATCACTTCATGTGATTTACATCCATACAACAAATGGGATATATACCTGGCAAGCATTGCTTGCTTGAACAGGACCTGTTCTGCAGATTCATATAGCATGCATGCTAAAGACACCCTTTGGGGTTAACCTAGGCGGTTTACCGATATGTAAACAACATTTTCAAGAGAACGTCTCATCTTATTTTATTATTTTGTAACTCACATATAATTGTAACTGATATATTGGTTTTATCGCAAAAGCAACTAGTGCTATTTCCAAATTCTCTAATATTACATAGTATTATGAAATTTATGTATTATGAAATCCCCCTTCAAGGATCGCTGCCTTGTTGTGGCAAGGGGGCTTGCGTAGTTCAGTGAAGCTATGAGCTATGCCGTGCAGGGCCACCCAAGACGGACAGGTCATAGCTGAGAGCTCTGACAAAAGGTGATCCACTGGAGAAAGCAATGGCAAACCACTCCAGTATCTTTGCCATGAAAACTCTATGGACAGTTCCAATAGGCATAACGATATGACGCTGGAAGATGAGCCCCTCAGGTCGGAAGGTGTCCAATATGCTACTGGGGATGAGCAGACGGCTAGTACGAGTAGCGCCAGAATGAATGAAGTGGCTGGGCCAAAGCCGAAAGGACGCTCAGTTGTGGAAGTAACTGGTGGCGAAAAGACAGTCCGATGCTGTAAAGATTTTTATTCCATAGGAACCTGGAACGTCAGATCCATGAATCAAGGCAAGCTGGACGTGGTCAAACAAGAAATGACAAGACTGAACATCGACATTTTAGGAATCAGTGAACTAAAATGGACAGGAATGGGTGAATTTAATTCAGATGACCATCAGGTATACTACTGTGGACAAGAATCTCGCAGAAGAAATGGAGTAGCCTTCATAATCAATAAGAGAGCAGGAAACTCAGTCTTGGGATACAATCCCCAAAATGACAGAATGATCTCAGTTCGAATCCAAGGCAAACCATTCAACATCACAGTGATCCAGGTCTATGCCCCAACCACTGCTGCTGAAGAGGATGAAGTTGATCAGTTCTATGAAGCCCTACAACACCTTCTAGAAGCAACGCCAAAAAATGATGTGCTTATCATCATGGGAGATTGGAATGCTAAAGTAGGAAGCCAAAAGATAACCGGGATAACAGGCAAGTTTGGCCTTGGAGTACAAAATGAAGCAGGGCACAGGCTGGTAGAATTTTGTCAAGAGAATACAATGGTCATAGCAAACACTCTTTTCCAACAACCCAAGAGACGACTCTACACATGGACATCACCAGACGGTCAACACAGAAATCAGATTGACTATGTGCTCTGCAGCCAAAGATGGAAAAGTTCTATCCAGTCAATAAAAACAAGACCAGGAGCTGATTGTGGTTCAGATCATGAGCTTCTTGTTGCAAAATTTAGGCTTAAATTGAAGAAAATAGGGAAAAGCACTAGGCCACTCAGGTATGAACTAAATCATATCCCCGACGAATACACAGTAGAGGTGACAAATAGATTTAAGGAATTAGATCTGATAGACAGAGTGCCTGAAGAACTGTGGACGGAGGTTCACAACATTGTACAAGAGGTAGCAACTAAAACCATCCCAAAGAAAAAGAAATGCAAGAAATCAAAATGGCTGTCTGAGGAAGCTTTACAAATAGCTAAGGAGAGAAGGGAAGTGAAAGGCAAGGGAGAAAGAGAAAGATACACCCAATTGAATGCAGAATTCCAGAGAAAAGCTAGAAGAGATAAGAATGCCTTCTTAAATGAACAGTGCAAACAAATAGAAGAAAACAATAGAATGGGGAGGACCAGAGATCTTTTCAAGAAAATTGGAGATATGAAGAGAACGTTTCATGCAAAGTTGGGTATGATAAGGGACCAAAATGGTAGGGACCTCACAGAAGCAGAAGAGATTAAACAAAGGTGGCAAAATTATACAGAACAACTATACAAGAGCGAGCTTAACATCACTGATGACCACAGTGGGGTAGTTACTGACCTGGAGCCAGACATCCTGGAATGTGAAGTCAAGTGGGCCTTAGGAAGTCTGAGCAACAATAAAGCTAGTGGTGGTGACTGCATTCCAGTTGAACTATTCAAAATCTTAAAGGACGATGCAGTAAAAGTCCTACACTCAATAAGCCAGCAAATTTGGAAAACTCAACAATGGCCACAGGATTGGAAAAGGTCAGTTTACATTCCAATCCCAAAGAAGGGCAATGCCAAAGAATGTTCAAACTACCGCACCATCGCACTAATTTCTCATGCTAGCAAAGTTATGCTCAAAATCCTACAAGCTAGGCTCCAGCAATATGTGGACCGAGAACTTCCAGAAGTACAGGCAGGATTTCGAAGAGGCAGAGGAACTAGAGATCAAATTGCCAACATACGCTGGATCATGGAGAAAGCTAGGGAGTACCAGAAGAACGTCTACTTCTGCTTCATTGACTATGCTAAAGCCTTTGATTGTGTGGAGCACAACAAATTGTGGCAAGTTCTTAAAGAGATGAGAATACCAGAGCATCTTATTTGTCTCTTGAGAAATTTATATGCAGGTCAAGAAGCAACAGTGAGAACTGAACATGGAATCACTGACTGGTTCAAAATTGAGAAAGGAGTTCGGCAAGGCTGTATACTGTCGCCTTGCCTATTTAACTTGTATGCAGAGCACATCATGAGAAATGCGGGATTAGAGGAGTCACAAATTGGGATCAAGATTGCAGGGAGAAATATCAACAACCTCAGATATGCAGATGATACCACTCTAATGGCAGAAAGTGAAGAGGAACTAAAGAGCCTGTTGATGCGGGTGAAGGAGGAGAGTGCCAAAGTTGGCTTGAAACTCAACATCAAGAAAACAAAGATCATGGCATCCGGCCCTCTCAATTCCTGGCATATAGATGGGGAAGAAATGGAGATAGTGACAGATTTTATTTTCCTGGGCTCTAAGATCACTGCACATGGGGACTGCAGCAAAGAAATTAAAAGACGCTTGCTCCTGGGGAGGAAAGCTATGGCAAATCTAGACAGCATCCTAAAAAGCAGAGACATCACCATGCCAACAAAAGTGCGTTTAGTCAAGGCTATGGTCTTCCCAGTTGCAATGTATGGCTGCGAAAGTTGGACCATAAGGAAGGCCGAGCGTCAAAGAATTGAGGCTTTTGAACTCTGGTGCTGGAGAAGACTCTTGCGAGTCCCTTGGACTGCAAGGCGAACAAACCGGTCAGTCCTAGAGGAGATCAACCCTGACTGCTCTTTAGAAGGCCAGATCCTGAAGATGAAACTCAAATACTTTGGCCACCTCATGAGAAGGAAGGACTCCCTGGAGAAGAGCCTAATGCTGGGAGGGATCGAGGGCAAAAGAAGAAGGGGACGACAGAGAATGAGATGGCTGGATGGAGTCACTGAAGCAGTAGGTGCAAACTTAAATGGACTCCGGGGAAGGGTAGAGGACAGGAAGGCCTGGAGGATCATTGTCCATGGGGTCGCGATGGGTGGGACACGACTTCGCAGATAACAACAACAACAAAATTATGAAATTTTATCTTCTACTGCCTATGAAACAACCTTAAATACTTGTTGGCTAAGAAATTACTTTATGTTATTGATGACATCCAGACACCCAATGAGATATATACCTGCTATATAGCATGCATGCTAAAGTCACCTTAAATGCTTGGCTAAGAAAGATTATGTTATTGATTACATCCATTCAACGAATGGGATAGATAACTGATGAGCATTGCTTACCTGATCTGTTCGTCAGATTCATATAGCATGCATTCTAGACCCCTTTGGTGTTAACCAAGCGGTTTACCAATATGTAAACCACATTTTCAAGAGAACATCGGATCTTATTTTATTATTTTCTAACTCACATATAATTGTCACTCACATATTGAACTAGTACGGTTGTATCGCAAAAGCAACTAGTGCTATTAACAAATTCTCTATTATTACATAGTATTATGAAGTTCTATCTTCTACTTCCTATGAAATAACCTTAAATAGTTGTTGGCTAAGAAATTACTTTATGTCATTAAATACTTCCATACAACGAATGAGATATATACCTGCTATACAGCATGCATTCTTAAATCACATGAAATACTGGACTGAAAAATTAGTCTGTGTCATTGATTACATCCATACAACGAATAGGATATATACCTGCCATGTAGCATGCATGCTAAAGACACTTTAAATACAGGGCTAAGAAATGACTTTATGTGATTGATTACATCCATACAACGAATAGGAGAGATACCTGCCATGTAGCATGCATGCTAAAGACACTTTAAATGCAGGGCTAAGAAATGACTTTATGTGATTGATTACATCCATACAACGAATAGGAGAGATACCTGCCATGTAGCATGCATGCTAAAGACACTTTAAATACAGGGCTAAGAAATGACTTTATGTGATTGATTACATCCATACAACGAATAGGATAGATACCTGCCATGTTGCATGCATGCTAAAGACACTTTAAATACAGGGCTAAGGTATCACTTTATGTGATTGATTACATCCATACAACGAATAGGAGTGGTACCTGCCATGTAGCATGCATGCTAAAGTCACCTTAAATACTGGGCTAAGAAATCACTTTATGTGATTTACATCCATACAACAAATGGGATATATACCTGGCAAGCATTGCTTGCTTGAAAAGGACCTGTTCGGCAGTGTCACACCCCCGCTGCTGCCTCCCGACTCCCCAGGGTTGCTGGAGCAACCAGGGTCAACAGCCCAGCCAGATCTGAGGAGTGATCTGGACCCGAGGGAGGGATGTTCCTGGCAGCTGACAGAGAACAGACCTCCGCAGGTGGAGGGATCGAACACAGAGGACGTGGCTGTACGTTTAAGACAGAGCCACAGGGTGGGGCTGGCAGAACGAAGAAGGAGTCAGAGACTCCAGGCAAACTGTTCAGCTGGACTTACGCCGGGAGAGGAGGGGTGAGTCATCATGCAGGTGCAGCTCGTTAGATGGGCTGCATTTAGGGAGACCGAAACAGCTAGCTATCGTGGAAGCAATTTATGCGACTACCCCCCCGGAGCTGCTCTGCTATCGTGCCTTGCTGTGTAAACCTTGACCCTCTGGCTTCGGACCTTACGACGGATTTCAGTAAAGTGATTTGGCTTGGTGAACTCTCGGACTTTCTGGACTTCGACCATCGGACTGTTTGACTACTCTTTGCCTGGCTCTACGTTGTTCTTATCAGCTCCCGGTGACTTGGACTGTAATTTATCTGTGTTTGGGCTGGCCGCCCAGGCCTCACCGAGGCAGCTGCTACCGGGTGTGGCCAGCTAGGGCAGCATACCTTGCTTCCACCCTGTTTCCATCCTTGCGGCTGGGACTCAGAGCCAGCAGCTCCAGCCAGGATGGACCAAGCCACAGCAACTACCTTGGCTGCCCGCAACCAGTTGCTAGAACAGCAGGTGGGTGATTTAACCCTGCAGAACCAAGCCCTGGAAACCCGAGTGCAGCAGCTCACCAATGCTGTGTTGGGGCTGCAGCAAGCAGCTGGAGCCACCGCCCAAGGTGCTCTACCCTCCTGCCCTCTCAAGACTCCAGAGAAATATGAGGGACACAGGGAGGACTTTACCACGTTCCTGGCCCAGGTGAAAATGTTGATTCCCGGCCCCGGGAATTCCCTGCAGAGCAGGCTAAGGTCAGCTTCACTATCAGCCTGCTTAAAGGGCCAGCTGCCCGGTGGGCTACTCCACTGCTCATTGCAGATGCTCCCGAGCTGGCCAACTTCCAGGCTTTTGTGTCCAAGATGGATGAAGCATTTGGGGATGCTCAGAAGGTGATTCGGGCTAGCCGGTGCCTGCGGGAGCTTCACCAAGGGACCCGCTCCGTGAGGGACTATGCTGCGGAATTCCAGATCATGGCACAAGACTTGGAGTGGAATGAGCCCGCTTTAGTAGACCAGTTTGTGGCAGGACTATCAGAGAAGGTCCTGGATGAGCTGGTCCACGTAGACCGACCCCGTCGTATGAGCGACCTGGTGCAACTGTGCTACCGCATCGACGACTGCCTGGAGGAGCGGCGCCTCGCCCGGTCTGGAACCCAGCCACGAAACCGGGGAGAGCAGACTCCACCCCGTCTCACCGCTCCCAAGGCAGCAGTTCCTCTGGATCCGGGGGAACCAATGCAATTCGGCAGTGTGCGGCCTCGATTGGACCCCAGAGAAAAGTAGTGCCGCCGCACACAGAACCTGTGCCTGTACTGCGGGGGTGCAGGTCATTACGCGGGCCAGTGCCCTGAAAAAATTAAGTCAGCGGGAAACGCCCGCTCCCATCCGACTCCGGCCCTGGTCGCCTGGGAGGAACGGTGGGGGCCGCCCCAGGACTGATGCACTTACTACTGCCTGTGCGCCTGCAACTACCCCAGGGGCAGTGGCTCCTGGTCCATGCCCTGGTCAACTCCGGAGCCACCCGGTCCTACATTGACGCCACCTTCCAGCGCCAGAGACGGGTGCCCATTACAAAGAAGCAGGTTCCAGCTAAAGTGGAAGCCACAGACGGGCGATTAATCGAGGCCGGATGGGTGAAATGGGAGCTCCGGGTGAAACAACATACCGAGACCATGGTTTTTGACGTCGTTCACATGCTTCGATTTCCCTTGGTGCTTGGCATGGACTGGCTTGCCAAGCATAACCCGCGTATCGATTGGGTGAAGCTGGACTTATGCTTTGGCCGGGACTGCCTACATGCCACTCACCTCTCTGCCGCACCAGACAGCACTGGGCTGCCGCCTGAGTACCTGGACTATGCGGATGTCTTCGAGGAAAAGGGCGCTGATAAACTCCCTCCGCACCGACCATATGATTGCGGCATTGATCTGAAATTGAATGTGCGCCTCCCTGTCAAGTGCTTGTACGCCCTGTCGGAACCCGAACGTCAGGCCCTCTGGGAGTTCCTGGACAAGAACCTGCAGCGAGGGTTCATCCACCGGTCCTACCTCCACTCCGGTCCTCTTTGTGAAGAAGAAGGAGGGGGACTTACGAATGTGCCATGACTATCGGGCCCTCAATGAAATCACAATCAAGGACCACTACCCCCTGCCCCTCATCCCCGAGTTACTGGAACAAGTGCAGGGTGCCTGCGTGTTCACCAAGCTGGACCTGTGAGGTTACAACCTCATCCGAATTCGTGCCAGGGACGAATGGAAGACTGCGTTCGGGACCCGGTACGGGCAATTTGAGTATCTGGTAATGCCTTTTGGTCTCTGCAACGCACCCGACGTGTTCCAGCGGTTCATCAATGATGTATTCCGGGATTTGCTGGACCGCTTTGTCATCATATACCTTGATGACATCCTGGTGTACTCCCGACGGCCGGAACTGCATACCGGACATGTCCGCCAGGTCCTACAAAGGTTACGGGACCATGGCTTATATGCCAAACTCGCCAAGTGCGACTTCTCCTGGGACATTATCGATTTTTTGGAACATCGGTTGTGTGCCCAAGGGGTCCAGATGGATCCTTCCATGGTACAGGCCATCGTTCAGTGGGAGGCCCCTCAAACCCGGAAGGAGTTGCAGCGGTTTATGGGGTTCGTCAACTATTACCGAACATTTCTACCCCAGTACGCACAAATGGTGCAACCCCTGACCCAGCTCCTGAGTCCTAAACGCCCGTACCAGTGGACTCCAGAAGCTGAGCAAGCCTTCCAGCGGCTCAAGCAACGCTTCACCTCCGAGCCCTGCCTTGCCCATCCCGACCCTGAGAAGCCCTTTATTGTGGAGGCCGATGCCTCCAGCACAGCGTTGGGGACGCTCCACCTCCAGCCGGGTCCAGAAGGGCATCCTCCGCAACCCTGTGCGTTCTATTCCCAGCACTTCATCCCAGCTGAGAGGAACTACACTATCTGGGAGTGGGAACTGCTGGCCATCAAAGCCGCCTTTGAAACATGGCGCCATCATCTGGAAGGGGCCAAGTACCCAGTCTTGGTACGAACAGACCACCGGAACCTAGAGTATCTGCAGACAGCCCGCTGCCTCAACCAGCGGCAAATCGGGTGGGCTCTGTTCTTTTCCCGATTCAATTTCCGGATCGAATACATCCCAGGGACCCAGAACAAGAGGGCAGACGCCCTCTCCCGCCAGCCACAAGACACAACCGACCCTGATGACGGCCCCGCACCCCTACTGCTTCCAGCCTCAGTGTTTGCGGCCATTCCCGACACACCGGGTTTCTGCCAACAGGTGGCAGCACAACAAGCGACCGACCCCTGGACACAGACCCAGATCCGTTGGCTGCAGGAACACCCCGACGAACGCTCTGAGTTCCATGTCTTGGAGGGGCTCCTGCATCACCGAGGCAGGGTAGTGCTTCCCACTGCAGCTTTACGGACACAGGCGCTGCAACAGACACACGACATCCCGGCAGCAGGCCATTTTGGGCAATACAAGACTCCGTTTGCTGACCCAGTACTTTTGGTGGCCTCGAGTGCGGGCGGACGTGGCCCAGTACGTAGCATCCTGTGCTACGTGCAGACAGGCAAAACATGCCATAGGCAAACCCCCGGGCTTGTTGCAGCCTCTCCCTGTTCCTCAGGGGCCATGGCAAGAAATCACGATAGACTTCATCACAGATCTCCCAGTATCCCGGGGTCCACCACAATCCTGACTGTGGTGGATCGATCCACGAAGATGGCGCACCTGATTCCTTGCTGCCCAAGGCCCGGGAGACGGCACATCTGTTTCTAGCGCAGATATTCCGGTTGCACGGCCTCCCAACGCAGATCGTCATGGATAGGGGGGTGCAGTTCACCTCTCGCTTCTGGCGACAACTGCACGTGGCACTGGGGACCAAGATCAGCCTTTCAAGTGCGCATCACCCCGAAACTGACGGTCAGACAGAATGGGTCAACGGGATCATAGAGCAGTACATCCGCTGCTACGTCTCATACCAGCAGGAAGATTGGTCACGCTGGCTCCCATTGGCGGAGTTCGCATATAACAATTCTGTCCACGCATCCACCCAGATGTCCCCGTTCCAAGCCCTGTACGGGTTTCACCCTCGGTTCCTACCGGATTCCATCGTTCCACCCACGGTACCCACAGCGGCAGCTGATTTGGAGGAGCTGCAGGCCCAACACCAGATCCTCCAGTACACTTTGCAGGAAGCACAGACCCGGTACAAAGCTCAGGCCGACGGCCATCGCTCTGAAAGAGTTCCACTAGCAGTCGGGAGTCGGGTCTGGCTGTCCACCAGGCATTTGCGGACCAACCGTCCGGCCCAAAAGCTGGATGCGCGGTTCGTGGGACCATTTGGGGTTCTAGAACAGGAGAATCCTGTGGCCTACCGGTTGAAGCTGCCCCGATCGTATCGGATTCAACCCGTGTGCCATCGCTCGCTACTCCAACCGCTCTGCACGGACAGCCTGCATCCCCCGATACCAGCCCCTGCGGGACCCGTGTCCATCGACGGTGAAGAGGAGTACCAGGTCAGACAGGTACTGGATTCCTGAGTCCGTAGGGGCATGCTCCAGTACCTGATCAACTGGGAAGGCTACGGACCTGAGGAACGGTCCTGGGAACGCGCCAGCGAGGTCCATGCACCTGACCTGGTGCAGGACTATCACGCCCAGTTTCCGGGCAAACCAGGCCCCGACTCCTCAGGAGGGGGCTCTGGAGGGGGGGATGGTGTCACACCCCCGCTGCTGCCTCCCGACTCCCCGGGGTTGCCAGAGCAACCAGGGTCAACAGCCCAGCCAGGTCTGAGGAATGAGCTGGACCCGGGGGAGGGATGTTCCTGGCAGCTGACAGAGAACAAACCTCCGCAGGAGGAGGGATCGAACAGAGAGGATCGTGGCTGTAAGTTTAAGACAGAGCCACAGGGTGGGGCTGGCAGAATGAAGAAGGAGTCAGAGACTCCAGGCGAACTGTCAGAGGCAATGGGGTTCAGCTGGACTCACGCCGGGAGAGGAGGGGTGAGTCATCATGCAGGTGCAGCTCGTTAGATGGGCTGCATTTAGGGAGACCGAAACAGCTAGCTATCGTGGAAGCAATTGATGCGACTACCCCCCGGACCTGCTTGGCTATCGTACCTTGCTGTGTAAACCTTGACCCTCTGGCTTCGGACCTTACGACGGATTTCGATAAAGTGATTTGGCTTGGTGAACTCTCGGACTTTTGGACTGTTTGACTACTCTTTGCCTGGCTCTAAGTTGTTTTTAACACGTCCCGGTGACTTGGAATGTACCTTATCTCTGTGTGGACTGGCCGCCCAGGCCTCACCGAGGCAGCTGCTACCGGGTGTGGCCAGCTAGGGCAGCATAGTCAGATTCATATAGCATGCATGCTAAAGACACCCTTTAAGGGTAACCTAGGCGGTTTACCGATATGTAAACAATATTTTGAAGAGAACGTCTCATCTTATTTTATTTTTTTTGTAACTCACATATAATTGTAACTGACATATTGAACTAGTACGGTTGTATCACAAAAGGAACTAGTGCTATTTCCAAATTCTCTATTATTACATAGTATTATGAAATTCTATCTTCTACTGCCTATGAAATAACTTTAATACTTGTTGGCTAAAAACTTACTTTTTGTCATTAATCACTTCCATACAACGAATGAGATATATACCTTCTATATAGCATGCATGCTAAAGACAACCTTTGAGGTTAACCTAAGCGGTTTACCGATATGTAAACAACATTTTCAAGAGAACGTCTCAACTTATTTTCTTATTTTGTAACTCACATATAATTGTAACTGACATATTGGTTGTATCGCAAAAGCAACTAGTGCTATTTCCAAATTCTCTAATATTACATAGTATTATGAAATTCTTCTACTGCCTATGAAAAAACTTAAATACTTGTTGACTAAGAAATTACTATATGTCATTAATCAATTCCATACAACGAATGAGATATATACCTGCTATATAGCATGCATGCTAAAGACACATGAAATACTGGACTGAGAAATTAGTCTTTGTCATTGATTGCGTCCATATAACGAATAGGATATATACCTGCCATATAGCATGCATGCTATAGACACTTTAAATACTGGGCTAAGAAATCACTTTATGTGATTTACATCCATACAACAAATGGGATATATACCTGGCAAGCCTTGCTTGCTTGAACAGGACCTGTTCTGCAGATTCATATAGCGGTTTATCGATATGTAAAAAATATTTTCAAGAGAACGTCTCATCTTATTTTATTATTTTGTAACACACATATAATTATAAGTGACATATGTGTTGTATCACAAAAGGAACTATTACTATTTCCAAATTCTCTATTATTACATAGTATTATGAAATTCTATCTTCTACTGCCTATGAAATAACCTTAAATACTTGTTGGCTAAGAAATTACTTTATGTCATTGATGACATCCATACAACGAATGAGATATATACCTGCTATATAGCATGCATGATAAGTCACCTTAAATGCTGGGCTAAGAAACATTATGTGATTACATCCAATGGGATAGATACCTGCTGAGCATTGCTTACTTGATCTGTTCTGTGGATTCATATAGCATGCACTCTAGACGCCTTTGGTGTTAACCAAGCGGTTAACCAATATGTGAACCACATTTTCAAGAGAACGTCGCATCTAATTTTATTATTTTCTAATTCACATATAATTGTAACTCACATATTGAACTAGTACGGTTGTATCGCAAAAGCAACTAGTGCTATTAACAAATTCTCTATTATTATATAGTATTATATTCTATCTTCTACTGCCTATGAAATAACCTTAAATACTTGTTGGCTAAGAAATTACTTTATGCCATTAAATACTTCCATACAACGAATGAGCTATATACCTGCTATATAGCATGCATGCTAAAGACAATTTAAATACTGGACTGAGAAATTAGGCTGTGTCAATGATTACATCCGTACAACGAATAGGAGATATACCTGCCATGTAGCATGCATGCTAAAGACAC
Organism: Paroedura picta; assembly: GCF_049243985.1. Taxonomy (NCBI): domain Eukaryota; kingdom Metazoa; phylum Chordata; class Lepidosauria; order Squamata; family Gekkonidae; genus Paroedura; species Paroedura picta. The sequence continues at coordinate 76,759,146 of NC_135377.1, read as the reverse complement.
TTTAAATACAGGGCTAAGAAATCACTTTATGTGATTGATTAAATCCATACAACGAATAGGAGAGATACCTGCCATGTAGCATGCATGCTAAAGTCACCTTAAATATTGGGCTAAGAAATCACTTTTTGTAATTTACATCCATACAACAAATGGGATATATACCTGGCAAGCATTGCTTGCTTGAACAGGACCTGTTCTGCAGATTCATATAGCATGCATGCTAAAGACACCCTTTGGGGTTAACCTAGGCGGTTTACCGATATGTAAAAAACATTTTCAAGAGAACGTCTCATCTTATTTTATTATTTTGTAACTCACATATAATTGTAACTGACTTATTGGTTGCATCGCAAAAGCAACTAGTGCTATTTCCAAATTCTCTATTATTACATAGTATTTTGAAATTCTATATTCTACAGCCTATGAAATAACCTTAAGTACTTGTAGGCTACGAAATTACTTTATGTTACTGATGACATCCATACAACGAATGAGATATATACCTGCTATATAGCATGCTTGCTAAAGTCACCTTAAATGCTGGGCTAAGATACATTATCTTACTGATGACATCCATACAACGAATAGGATAGATTCCTACCATGTAGCATGCATGCTAAAGTCACTTTAAATACTGGGATAAGAAATCACTTTATGCGATTGATTAAATCCATACAACGAATAGGAGAGATACCTGCCATGTAGCATGCATGCTAAAGTCACCTTAAATATTGGGCTAAGAAATCACTTTATGTGATTTACATCCATATAACAAAAGGGATTGCTTGCTTGAATAGTGTCAGGATTGTAGAATCTCTGTCATAAATTAGCCTGAGTTCCTCCATGTCAGTTATACTGCTTAATTGAACCTGGCGCCTGCTAGCCCCGGCCTTGTAGTTTGTAGCAATAAAATAGAATAGTGATGTTATTCTAACCTTATCTTGTTATGGGCACACAGGGTTGTTGTCAATTCTCTCAAGGATGGGAGTTTGGAATCCTGTTGTTGTTTCACATATGTCTTTCCTCACTAACCCCCCTCCTTGGGAACTGTCAAGTTTTGGGCGGGAGAAATGTATTGATAAGCTGAGGCAAATCTGGCTTCGAGTCAGATTTGACTTTCAGTCCAATGCGTATAGTGCTAATCAATAAAACTATTTTCTTTTTGAATAAGTTTTGTTGTGAGTTTCCTGTGCGTCTGACATCAAGTCAAATCTCCCAACTCCTTTCACCTGCAAAATGCAGGGCGAGGGACATACTTTTTCTGAGCAGGGAGAGGGCCTGGATTGGGACCTCTCCCAGGGCGACGGCGCGAGTGCCGGCCCGCACAGCTCGGGCATGATGCGGGCAATCTCGGGGACAACCCCGGGGCCCGAGGAATTTTTGGAACGACACGTCACCCAGCGCAGGCGATTGTCTAAATACGACCGCCCTACTGGGGATGAGAGGTGGCCGGAGCACCTGGGACTGCCTAGCTACGCGCTGGAGCCTGTGGGTGAGACACAGGACTTGCAGTACAAGCTGGACAGGGTGACTAACTGGCTGCAGGATCTTTCGGGTCGGTTGGATCCGGAGGAGAAGCGCCGAACGCAACGCCTGCTGAAGGAAGTGCTCGGTGGTGGTGCGCACGATACCAGCCTGCGACGAGTGAGTGGTGGGCTTGCACTGCGGGAGCACGGCATGGCGGACACGCAAGCGGCAGCGGATGCTGAGGCGTTGGCCAGGGCCAGGGCGCAGCTGGAAATCGAGGCGGAGGCAGAGGCTCGAGCGAGAGCGCAACGAGAACAAGAAGGCGAGGGCGAGGAGCGAGAGGACGAAGGCGGCGCGGGCGGCGATGGAGCCGGAGGAGACGGCGCGGACGGAGGCGAGGACGCAGCGGCGGCGGCAGCAGCGGCGGCGGCGGCGGACGTTGCGGGAGCCGAGGCGGCGGCGGCAGCAGCGGGGCGCGAAGCGGCGCGAGCGGCAGCGCGAGCAGCGGAGGCGGCCCGGGCAGCGGAACGAGCAAGAGTGGCGGCGGGGAGAGGACGAGGCATCGGCCGCGGTGCAAGACCCCCAGTACCGGCCCCGGCACCGGCGGATTGGGGCCCGGGGCGCCTACCAGCCCACCTCCGGGGTGTGGAGATGCGGAGCACCTATAAATTCAAGGCTAAGTTTTCCGGAGACCCCTCCGATTTTCCTACGTTTCTGGTGCACCTCCAGGCCTACATGATGGAAATGGGGTTCACTTTCCAGGACGACGCTGAGAAAGTGCGTTTCGTGGGCCAAGCCCTAGAAGGCAAAGCAGCCAAGTGGTTTGTGGACTTGTACCGCTATCACCCCCAAGCCATTCGTGACTACAACCATTTCATGAGAGCCCTGCGCCAGATGTACGTGGAACCGTTCGAGCGAGAGACCGCGGAGAAGAAACTCAGGGCTCACCGGCAAGGGAAGTTGTCAGTGGTCGAGTACGCCAGGGAGTTTAAAGAGCTGGCTTCCTCGGTGCCGGACTGGACGGAGCCCCAACGCGTGCTGTCGTTTGTGGGGGGCCTCAATCCTACTCTGGCAGACAAATGCCTCCTCCTGGAAGACCCGCTTACAGTCGAAGGGTGGGTCCAATTGGCTGGGGAGATGGAAAATCGATTGGAGCGAGCTTCGATGGTACAAGTCCTGGCAGGCAAAACCGTGGCGAAAACTTCCACCCCGGCGAAAACCAAGCCCCGAGCCAAGTTGGAGCCATCTGAGCGCACCCGGCGCATGGAAAAAGGGCTGTGCTTGGGTTGTGGCCAAGCGGGGCACTTTCTCGCAAACTGCCCCACAAAAGCAACAGCGACCCCGAGGGCCGTGAGCAGCGCCCCACCGAAAGCCCAGCCCGCCAAGAAAACCACTCCCAAGAAAAGTGCCAAGTCTCTCCTGGTGCCAGTGGCTGCCGTGCCAGCAGTGGACGACTCGGAGGAGGGAAGCGGGCTGGAGGACGAGGATCAAGCCGAGGAGCAGTCGGGAAACGAGGACGGTCTGCTGTAAAGGCGCCCCGCCAGCAGGCCGCCAACAGGGGCAAACGCGTGGTGAGTGATTCCCCCTTACTACTCCTACCTGCCAAGCTCTCCAACCCCAAGTCGGGGAAAACAGTGGGAGTCCGGTGTATCGTGGACTCAGGGTGCACCCAATCCCTAGTGAGCCCGGCACTGGCCGAGACTTTGGGGGTGGGAAAGGTGCCGCTGAGGGAACCCTTGCCCATCACCCAATTGGATGGGAAATGTGCGCCCGGAGGGGAGGCCACGGCGAAAACGCGCCCAATGGACTTGGACATAAAAAAACATTGGGAGCAAATCCAGCCTCTGGTAGCCCCTCATTCTGCCTTCCCTTGTGTGTTAGGGTTGGATTGGCTGAAGGAACATGACCCCCTAGTGAAGTGGAAAGAAGGGACTGTGGACTTTACCTCTCCCGCCTGCGAGCAGCACGCTCGACCGCGGGATTCCCCACTGACGGGGGTTGTGGCCGCTTTGGGATCGGGGGGGGCAGCGCTCCCTCCTGAGTATCGGGACTTTGCTGATGTGTTCGCGGAGGTAGAGTGCAACCAACTGCCCCCCCACCGTAAAACTGACTGTGCCATTGAATTAAAGAAAGGGGAACCACTCCCCAAAGCCAAACTTTATTCCATGAGCCCCCGGGAAATGGCGGAGCTTAGGGAATTTTTGGATAAGAACTTGGCGAGGGGTTTTATTAGACCGGCCACATCTTCATTGGCGGCCCCGGTCCTTTTTGTAAAAAAGAAGGACGGTTCGCTACGTTTGTGTACTGACTACCGTGGGTTGAACGCGGTCTCCACCTGCAATGCCTACCCGCTCCCCCTGATAAAAGACTTGTTGGGCCACTTGGGGAATGCACGAATTTTTACGAAATTGGATTTGAGGGAAGCCTATTACCGAGTTCGGATCAAGAAGGGGCACGAATATCTAACGGCTTTTAACACCCCCCTGGGGCAATTTGAGTACACCGTAATGCCGTTCGGCCTCGCCGGCGCTCCGGGCGTGTTCATGAATATGATTAATGAAATTATGCATGATTTATTGTACCAAGGGGTGTTGGTTTACATTGATGATATTCTTGTGTATTCTGAGAATGTTGAGAGTCATGCTGATCTGGTACGCGAAGTGCTCAACCGCTTGCGGAAGCACCAATTGTTTGCTAAACTGTCTAAATGTGAGTTCCACCGCGATGCGGTGGAGTTTCTGGGGTTCCGTGTCTCCCAAGCGGGGATTGAGATGGACCCTGGCAAGGTGCGTGACTTGCTGGCTTGGGAACCTCCCCGCACCAGGAGGCAACTGCAAAGCTTCTTAGGGTTCGCTAATTTTTACAGGACTTTCATCCCCAATTTTGCCAAAGTGGCGTTGCCCCTCACTGACTTGTTGAAAACCAAACAAGGGGGAAAAACGGCGAGCCGCCCGGGGACGCCCCTTCTGTGGACTCCCCCCTGTCAAAACGCATTCGACAAACTAAAGTTGTTGTTTACGTCCGAACCAGTACTGGCCCATGCTGACCCTTCTAAGCAATTTACCGTACAAGTAGACTCCTCGGACGTAGCAATGGGGGCCGTGATCCTCCAAGAGGGGGAGGACGGAAAATTACACCCGCTGGCCTATCTGTCAAAGAAATTCTCGGGGGCAGAGCGAAATTGGGCAATTTGGGAAAAAGAGGCGGCTGCAGTAAAATTGGCCCTTTCCACCTGGAGGCATTGGCTAGAAGGGTCCGCGATCCCATTTGTAGTCTGGACGGATCATAAAAACCTTCAGGCACTCAAGCAGCCCCGATCGCTTTCCGCCAAGCAAATGAGATGGGCAGAGTTTTTCGCCCGTTTCAACTTCTCCCTAAAGCATCTGCCGGGTAAAATGAACTTTTTGGCAGATGCATTATCACGCCTGCCCCAGTACAACAGCAAACGAGACCCATTGGTGGACACCGTTTTCACCCCCGCCCAACTAGGGTTGGCCGCCGTGACGCGCAGCCACGTAAAGACTGATACGCCCATCCCAGGGGGCTGGGTCCAGAAGGAGATGTCACAAGATCCGGAGTTTGGCTCCCTCCGCCCTGATCTGACTGAGAAGGGGGGGCTCTTTTTTAAGGGCGAGAGACTCTTTGTTCCTGTTGCGGCCAGGGGGAAAGTTTTGAAACTTTGCCACGACGCGAAAACTGCTGGACACTTTGGTTTTGTGAAAACTCTGCACCTAGTCAGGAGACAGTATTGGTGGCCGTCCCTGCGCAAAGATGTGGAGAAATATGTGCAGGGATGCCCTATTTGTATTGCCTCAAAACCGGTTGGAGGCAAGAAAAAGGGGCTATTGCAACCACAGCCCACCCCCTCTCGTCCATGGACAGATGTCACTATGGACTTTATTACGGACCTCCCTCCCAGCCATGGGAACACCGTTATATGGGTGGTAGTGGATGCTTTTTCAAAACAGGCTCACTTCATTCCCTGCACGGGAGTGCCTTCAGCACCAAAATTGGCTTCTCTTTTCATTGAACACGTGGTACGTCTGCACGGGATCCCGACACGTGTCCTGACGGATCGGGGCCCCCAGTTCGTTTCTAAGTTTTGGAGGGAACTCCTGAGACTTTTGGGGGTGGAGCAAGCCCTCACTTCGGGCTATCACCCTGAATCAAATGGCCAGACCGAAAGGGTAAACCAAATCCTGGAACAGTACTTACGTTGTTTCATCAATCACCAGCAGGACAATTGGGTCTCTTTATTACCGATGGCTGAATTTGCCTACAACAATGGGGTTCACGCCTCAACTGGGGTATCACCTTTCAAAGTAGTGTATGGGACTGATTTAGCAACAGCCCCCACCTGGGAGCTCAGCTCCACTGAGACTCCTGACATAAATAAATGGGCATCCACCATCAGTACAGGTTGGCCAGAAATTGTAGCTAGCCTCAAGGAGGCAAAACAAGCCTATAAAGCTCAAGCGGACAAGAAAAGGGTACCTGCACCTGATTGGAAAGTGGGAGACCTGGCCTATTTGTCTACTAAGAACCTGAGGTGCCAGCAGAAATCAAAGAAACTTGGCCCTAAATACGTGGGGCCATTTAAAGTGATAAAACTGATTAATACTGTGACTGTTGAGCTAGCTTTACCAAAGACTTATAGGAATGTGCATCCGGTTTTTCATTCCAGCCTGCTGCGGAGAGCTCCGGTCCCAGACGAGTGGCACCCTCCTCCAGACCAGCCTGTGCCAATTTACATCGACAAAGACACCCACTATGAAGTCAACCAAATTTTAGACTCTCGTTTGCACAAGGGTCGCCTTCAATATCTGGTCGATTGGAAAGATTTCCCCTCGGGGGACAAAGAGTGGGTGGAGGCAGGGAATGTGAAGGCACCCCGCCTTCTCCGGGCTTTCCATCGAGCATTTCCTGATTGTCCTCGCCCGGTAGATGCCGGCTAGATGGGGGAGTGAAGTTAGTTTTAATGCAGAGGGATGTCAGGATTGTAGAATCTCTGTCATAAATTAGCCTGAGTTCCTCCATGTCAGTTATACTGCTTAATTGAACCTGGCGCCTGCTAGCCCCGGCCTTGTAGTTTGTAGCAATAAAATAGAATAGTGATGTTATTCTAACCTTATCTTGTTATGGGCACACAGGGTTGTTGTCAATTCTCTCAAGGATGGGAGTTTGGAATCCTGTTGTTGTTTCACATATGTCTTTCCTCACTAACCCCCCTCCTTGGGAACTGTCAAGTTTTGGGCGGGAGAAATGTATTGATAAGCTGAGGCAAATCTGGCTTCGAGTCAGATTTGACTTTCAGTCCAATGCGTATAGTGCTAATCAATAAAACTATTTTCTTTTTGAATAAGTTTTGTTGTGAGTTTCCTGTGCGTCTGACAAATAGGACCTGTTCTGCATATTCATATAACATGAATGCTAAAGAGACCCCTTGGGGATAACCTAGGCGGTTTACCGATATGTAAACAACATTTTCAAGAGAACGTAATTGTAACTCACATATTGAACTTGTACGGTTGTATCGCAAAAGCAACTAGTGCTATTAAGAAATTCTCTATTATTACATAGTATTATGAAGTTCTATCTTCTACTGCCTATGAAATAACCTTAAATAATTGTTGGTTAAGAAATTACTTTATGTCTTTATATACTTCCATACAACGAATGAGATATATACCTGCTATATATCATGCATGCTAAAGACACATGAAATACTGGACTGAGAAATTAGTCTTTGTCATTGATTACATCCATACAATGAATAGGATAGATACCTGCCATGTAGCATGCATGCTAAAGTCATGATAAGTCACCTTAAATGCTGTGCTAAGAAACATTATGTGATTGATTACATCCATACAACGAATGGGATAGATACCTGCCATGTAGCATGCATGCTAAAGACAATATAAATACTGGGCTAAGAAATCCCTTTATGTGATTTACATCCATACAACAAATGGGATATATACCTGGCAAGCACATATAATTGTAACTCACATATTGAACTAGTACGGTTGTATAGCAAAAGCAACTAGTGCTATTAACAAATTCTCTATTATTACATAGTATTATGAAGTTCTATCTTCTACTGCCTATGAAATAACCTTAAATAATAGTTGGTTAAGAAATTACTTTATGTCTTTATATACTTCCATACAACGAATGAGATATATACCTGCTATATATCATGCATGCTAAAGACACATGAAATACTGGACTGAGAAATTAGTCTTTGTCATTGATTACATCCATACAAGGAATAGGATATATACCTGCCATGTAGCATGCATGCTAAAGACAATTTAAATACTGGGCTAAGAAATCACTTTATCTGATTTACATCCATACAACAAATCGGATATATACCTGGCAAGCATTGCTTGCTTGAACAAGACCTATTCTGCAGATTCATATAGCATGCATGCTAAAGACATATGAAATACTGGACTGAGAAATTAGTCTTTGTCATTGATTACATCCATACAATGAATAGGATATATACCTGCCATGTAGCATGCATGCTAAAGACAATTTAAATACTGGGCTAAGAAATCTCTTTATCTGATTTACATCCATACAACAAATGGGATATAAACCTGGCAAGCATTGCTTGCTTCAACAGGACCTGTTCTGCAGATTCATATAGCATGCATGCTAAAGACACATGAAATACTGGTCTGAGAAATTAGTCTGTGTCATTGATTACATCCATACAATGAATAGGATAGACACCTGCCATGTAGCATGCATGCTAAAGTCATGATAAGTCACCTTAAATGCTGTGCTAAGAAACATTATGTGATTGATTACATCCATACAACGAATGGGATAGATACCTGCCATGTAGCATGCATGCTAAAGACACTATAAATACTGGGCTAAGAAATCACTTTATGTGATTTACATCCATACAACAAATGGGATATATACCTGGCAAGCACATATAATTGTAACTCACATATTGAACTAGTACGGTTGTATTGCAAAAGCAACTAGTGCTATTAACAAATTCTCTATTATTACATAGTATTATGAAATTCTATCTTCTACTGCCTATGAAATAACCTTAAATACTTGTTGGCTAAGAAATTACATTATGCCATTAAATACTTCCACACAACGAATGAGATATGTACCTGCTATATAGCATGTATGCTAAAGTCACATGAAATACTGGACTGAGAAATTAGTCTGTGTCATTGATTACATCCATACAACGAATAGGATATATACCTGCCATGTAGCATGCATGCTAAAGTCACTTTAAATACTGGGCTAAGAAATCACTTTATGTGATTGATTAAATCCATACAACGAATAGGAGAGATACCTGCCATGTAGCATGCATACTATTGTCAAATATTGGGCTAAGAAATCGCTTTATGTGATTTACATCATACAACAAACGGGATATATACCTGGCTAGCATTGCTTGCTTGAACAGGACCCGTTCTGCAGATTCGTATAGCATGCATGCTAAAGACACACTTTGGGGTTAACCTAGGAGGTTTACCGATATGTAAACAACATTTTCAAGAGAACGTATCATCTTATTTTATTATTTTGTAACTCACATATAATTGTAACTGACATATTGCTTGTATCGCAAAAGCAACTAGTGCCATTTACAAATTCTCTATTATTACATAGTATTATGAAATTCTATCTTCTACTGCCTATGAAATAACCTTAAATACTTGTTGGCTAATAAATTACTTTATGTCATTAATCACTTCCATTCAACGAATGAGATATATACCTGCTATATGTCATGCATGCTAAAGACACATGGAATACTGGACTGAGAAATTAGTCTTTGTCATTGATTACATCCATACAAAGAATAGGATATATACCTGCCATGTAGCATGCATGCTAAAGTCACTTTAAATACTGGGCTGAGCAATCACTTCATGTGATTTACATTCATACAACAAATGGGATATATACCTGGCTAGCATTGCTTGCTTGAACAGGACCTGTTCTGCAGATTCATATAGCATGCATGCTAAAGACACACTTTGGGGTTAACCTAGGTGGTTTACCCATATGTAAACAACATTTTCAAGAGAACATCTCATCTTATTTTATTATTTTGTAACTCACATATAATTGTAACTGACATATTGGTTGTATCGCAAAAGCAACTACTGCTATTTCCAAATTCTCTATTATAACATTGTATTATGAAATTCTATAATCTACTGCCTATAAAATAACCTTAAATACTTGTTGGCTAAGAAATTATTTTATCTTATTGATGACATCCATACAACGATTGAGATATATACCTGCTATATAGCATGCATGATAAGTCACCTTAAATGCTGGGCTAAGAAACATTCTGTGATTGATTACATCCATACAACGAATAGGATATATACCTGCCATGTAGCATGCATGCTAAAGACACTTTAAATACAGGAATAAGAAATGACTTTATGTGATTGATTACATCCATACAACGAATAGGATAGATACCTGCCATGTTTCATGCATGCTAAAGACACTTTAAATACAGGGCTAAGGTATCACTTTAAGTGATTGATTACATCCATACAACGAATAGGAGATGTACCTGCCATGTAGCATGCATGCTAAAGTCACCTTAAATACTGGGCTAAGAAATCACTTTATGTGATTTACATCCATACAACAAATGGGATATATACCTGGCAAGCATTGCTTGCTTGAACAGGACCTGTTCGGCAGTGTCACACCCCCGCTGCTGCCTCCCGACTCCCCAGGGTTGCTGGAGCAACCAGGGTCAACAGCCCAACCAGATCTGAGGAATGAGCTGGACCCGAGGGAGGGATGTTCCTGGCAGCTGACAGAGAACAGATCTCCGCAGGTGGAGGGATCGAACACAGAGGACGTGGCTGTACATTTAAGACAGAGCCACAGGGTGGGGCTGGCAGAACAAAGAAGGAGTCAGAGACTCCAGGCAAACTGTTCAGCTGGACTTACGCCGGGAGAGGAGGGGTGAGTCATCATGCAGGTGCAGCTCGTTAGATGGGCTGCATTTAGGGAGACCGAAACAGCTTACTAGCGTGGAAGCAATTTATGCGACTACCCCCCCGGAGCTGCTTTGCTATCTTGCCTTGCTGTGTAAACCTTGACCCTCTGGCTTCAGACCTTACGACGGATTTCGGTAAAGAGATTTGGCTTGGTGAACTGTCGGACTTTCTGGACTTTGACCTTCAGACTGTTTGACTACTCTTTGCCTGGCTCTATGTTGTTCTTATCAGTCCCGGTGCCTTGGACTGTACCTTATCTCTGTCTGGGCTGGCCGCCCAGGCCTCACCAAGGCAGCTGCTACCGGGTGTGGCCAGCTAGGGCAGCATACCTTGCTTCCACCCTGTTTCCATCCTTTCGGCTGGGACTCAGAGCCAGCAGCTCCAGCCAGGATGGACCAAGCCACAGCAACTACCTTGGCTGCCCGCAACCAGTTGCTAGAACAGCAGGTGGGTGATTTAACCCTGCAGAACCAAGCCCTGGAAACTCGAGTGCAGCAGCTCACCAATGCTGTGTTGGGGCTGCAGCAAGCAGCTGGAGCCACCGCCCAAGGTGCTCTACCCTCCTGCCCTCTCAAGACTCCAGAGAAATATGAGGGACATAGGGAGGACTTTACCACGTTCCTGGCCCAGGTGAAAATGTTGATTCCCGGCCCCGGGAATTCCCCGCAGAGCAGGCTAAGGTCAGCTTCACTATCAGCCTGCTTAAAGGGCCAGCTGCCCGGTGGGCTACTCCACTGCTCATTGCAGATGCTCCTGAGCTGGCCAAATTCCAGGCTTTTGTGTCCAAGATGGATGAAGCATTCGGGGATGCTCAGAAGGTGATTCAGGCTAGCTGGTGCCTGCGGGAGCTTCGCCAAGGGACCCGCTCCGTGAGGGACTATGCTGCGGAATTCCAGATCATGGCACAAGACTTGGACTGGAATGAGCCCGCTTTAGTAGACCAGTTTGTGGCAGGACTATCAGAGAAGGTCCTGGATGAGCTGGTCCACGTAGACCGACCCCGTCGTATGAGCGACCTGGTGCAACTGTGCTACCGCATCGACGACTGCCTGGAGGAGCGGTGCCTCGCCTGGTCTGGAACCCAGCCACGAAACCGGGGAGAGCAGACTCCACCCCGTCTCACCGCTCCCAAGGCAGCAGTTCCTCTGGATCCGGGGGAACCAATGCAATTCGGCAGTGTGCGGCCTCGATTGGACCCCAGAGAAAAGCAGTGCCGCCGCACACAGAACCTGTGCCTGTACTGCGGGGGTGCAGGTCATTACGCGGGCCAGTGCCCTGAAAAAATTAAGTCAGCCGGAAACGCCCGCTTCCATCCGACTCCGGCCCTGGTCGCCTGGGAGGAACGGTGGGGGCCGCCCCAGGACTGATGCACTTACTACTGCCTGTGCGCCTGCAACTACCCCAGGGGCAGTGGCTCCTGGTCCATGCCCTGGTCAACTCCGGAGCCACCCGGTCATACATTGACGCCACCTTCCAGCGCCAGAGACGGGTGCCCATTACAAAGAAGCAGGTTCCAGCTAAAGTGGAAGCCACAGACGGGCGATTAATCGAGGCCGGATGGGTGAAATGGGAGACCCGGCCCCTGTTGCTCCAGGTGAAACAACATACCGAGACCATGGTTTTTGACGTCGTTCACATGCTTCGATTTCCCTTGGTGCTTGGCATGGACTGGCTTGCCAAGCATAACCCGCGTATCGATTGGGTGAAGCTGGACTTACGCTTTGGCCAGGACTGCCTACATGCCACTCACCTCTCTGCCACACCAGACAGCACTGGGCTGCCGCCTGAGTACCGGGACTATGCGGATGTCTTCGAGGAAAAGGGCGCTGATAAACTCCCTCCGCACCGACCATATGATTGCGGCATTGATCTGAAATTGGATGTGCGCCTCCCCGTCAAGTGCTTGTACGCCCTGTCGGAACCCGAACGTCAGGCCCTCTGGGAGTTCCTGGACAAGAACCTGCAGCGAGGGTTCATCCACCGGTCCTACCTCCACTCCGGTCCTCTTTGTGAAGAAGAAGGAGGGGGACTTACGAATGTGCCATGACTATCGGGCCCTCAATGAAATCACAATCAAGGACCACTACCCCCTGCCCCTCATCCCCGAGTTACTCATTCGTTGTGTGGAAGTATTTAATGGCATAATGTAATTTCTTAGCCAACAAGTATTTAAGGTTATTTCATAGGCAGTAGAAGATAGAATTTCATAATACTATGTAATAATAGAGAATTTGTTAATAGCACTAGTTGCTTTTGCAATACAACCGTACTAGTTCAATATGTGAGTTACAATTATATGTGCTTGCCAGGTATATATCCCATTTGTTGTATGGATGTAAATCACATAAAGTGATTTCTTAGCCCAGTATTTATAGTGTCTTTAGCATGCATGCTACATGGCAGGTATCTATCCCATTCGTTGTATGGATGTAATCAATCACATAATGTTTCTTAGCACAGCATTTAAGGTGACTTATCATGACTTTAGCATGCATGCTACATGGCAGGTGTCTATCCTATTCATTGTATGGATGTAATCAATGACACAGACTAATTTCTCAGACCAGTATTTCATGTGTCTTTAGCATGCATGCTATATGAATCTGCAGAACAGGTCCTGTTGAAGCAAGCAATGCTTGCCAGGTTTATATCCCATTTGTTGTATGGATGTAAATCAGATAAAGAGATTTCTTAGCCCAGTATTTAAATTGTCTTTAGCATGCATGCTACATGGCAGGTATATATCCTATTCATTGTATGGATGTAATCAATGACAAAGACTAATTTCTCAGTCCAGTATTTCATATGTCTTTAGCATGCATGCTATATGAATCTGCAGAATAGGTCTTGTTCAAGCAAGCAATGCTTGCCAGGTATATATCCGATTTGTTGTATGGATGTAAATCAGATAAAGTGATTTCTTAGCCCAGTATTTAAATTGTCTTTAGCATGCATGCTACATGGCAGGTATATATCCTATTCCTTGTATGGATGTAATCAATGACAAAGACTAATTTCTCAGTCCAGTATTTCATGTGTCTTTAGCATGCATGATATATAGCAGGTATATATCTCATTCGTTGTATGGAAGTATATAAAGACATAAAGTAATTTCTTAACCAACTATTATTTAAGGTTATTTCATAGGCAGTAGAAGATAGAACTTCATAATACTATGTAATAATAGAGAATTTGTTAATAGCACTAGTTGCTTTTGCTATACAACCGTACTAGTTCAATATGTGAGTTACAATTATATGTGCTTGCCAGGTATATATCCCATTTGTTGTATGGATGTAAATCACATAAAGGGATTTCTTAGCCCAGTATTTATATTGTCTTTAGCATGCATGCTACATGGCAGGTATCTATCCCATTCGTTGTATGGATGTAATCAATCACATAATGTTTCTTAGCACAGCATTTAAGGTGACTTATCATGACTTTAGCATGCATGCTACATGGCAGGTATCTATCCTATTCATTGTATGGATGTAATCAATGACAAAGACTAATTTCTCAGTCCAGTATTTCATGTGTCTTTAGCATGCATGATATATAGCAGGTATATATCTCATTCGTTGTATGGAAGTATATAAAGACATAAAGTAATTTCTTAACCAACAATTATTTAAGGTTATTTCATAGGCAGTAGAAGATAGAACTTCATAATACTATGTAATAATAGAGAATTTCTTAATAGCACTAGTTGCTTTTGCGATACAACCGTACAAGTTCAATATGTGAGTTACAATTACGTTCTCTTGAAAATGTTGTTTACATATCGGTAAACCGCCTAGGTTATCCCCAAGGGGTCTCTTTAGCATTCATGTTATATGAATATGCAGAACAGGTCCTATTCAAGCAAGCAATCCCTTTTGTTATATGGATGTAAATCACATAAAGTGATTTCTTAGCCCAATATTTAAGGTGACTTTAGCATGCATGCTACATGGCAGGTATCTCTCCTATTCGTTGTATGGATTTAATCAATCGCATAAAGTGATTTCTTATCCCAGTATTTAAAGTGACTTTAGCATGCATGCTACATGGTAGGAATCTATCCTATTCGTTGTATGGATGTCATCAGTAAGATAATGTATCTTAGCCCAGCATTTAAGGTGGCTTTAGCAAGCATGCTATATAGCAGGTATATATCTCATTCGTTGTATGGATGTCATCAGTAACATAAAGTAATTTCGTAGCCTACAAGTACTTAAGGTTATTTCATAGGCTTTAGAATATAGAATTTCAAAATACTATGTAATAATAGAGAATTTGGAAATAGCACTAGTTGCTTTTGCGATGCAACCAATAAGTCAGTTACAATTATATGTGAGTTACAAAATAATAAAATAAGATGAGACGTTCTCTTGAAAATGTTTTTTACATATCGGTAAACCGCCTAGGTTAACCCCAAAGGGTGTCTTTAGCATGCATGCTATATGAATCTGCAGAACAGGTCCTGTTCAAGCAAGCAATGCTTGCCAGGTATATATCCCATTTGTTGTATGGATGTAAATTACAAAAAGTGATTTCTTAGCCCAATATTTAAGGTGACTTTAGCATGCATGCTACATGGCAGGTATCTCTCCTATTCGTTGTATGGATTTAATCAATCACATAAAGTGATTTCTTAGCCCTGTATTTAAAGTGTCTTTAGCATGCATGCTACATGGCAGGTATATCTCCTATTCGTTGTACGGATGTAATCATTGACACAGCCTAATTTCTCAGTCCAGTATTTAAATTGTCTTTAGCATGCATGCTATATAGCAGGTATATAGCTCATTCGTTGTATGGAAGTATTTAATGGCATAAAGTAATTTCTTAGCCAACAAGTATTTAAGGTTATTTCATAGGCAGTAGAAGATAGAATATAATACTATATAATAATAGAGAATTTGTTAATAGCACTAGTTGCTTTTGCGATACAACCGTACTAGTTCAATATGTGAGTTACAATTATATGTGAATTAGAAAATAATAAAATTAGATGCGACGTTCTCTTGAAAATGTGGTTCACATATTGGTTAACCGCTTGGTTAACACCAAAGGGGTCTAGAGTGCATGCTATATGAATCCACAGAACAGATCAAGTAAGCAATGCTCAGCAGGTATCTATCCCATTGGATGTAATCACATAATGTTTCTTAGCCCAGCATTTAAGGTGACTTATCATGCATGCTATATAGCAGGTATATATCTCATTCGTTGTATGGATGTCATCAATGACATAAAGTAATTTCTTAGCCAACAAGTATTTAAGGTTATTTCATAGGCAGTAGAAGATAGAATTTCATAATACTATGTAATAATAGAGAATTTGGAAATAGTAATAGTTCCTTTTGTGATACAACACATATGTCACTTATAATTATATGTGTGTTACAAAATAATAAAATAAGATGAGACGTTCTCTTGAAAATATTTTTTACATATCGATAAACCGCTATATGAATCTGCAGAACAGGTCCTGTTCAAGCAAGCAAGGCTTGCCAGGTATATATCCCATTTGTTGTATGGATGTAAATCACATAAAGTGATTTCTTAGCCCAGTATTTAAAGTGTCTATAGCATGCATGCTATATGGCAGGTATATATCCTATTCGTTATATGGACGCAATCAATGACAAAGACTAATTTCTCAGTCCAGTATTTCATGTGTCTTTAGCATGCATGCTATATAGCAGGTATATATCTCATTCGTTGTATGGAATTGATTAATGACATATAGTAATTTCTTAGTCAACAAGTATTTAAGTTTTTTCATAGGCAGTAGAAGAATTTCATAATACTATGTAATATTAGAGAATTTGGAAATAGCACTAGTTGCTTTTGCGATACAACCAATATGTCAGTTACAATTATATGTGAGTTACAAAATAAGAAAATAAGTTGAGACGTTCTCTTGAAAATGTTGTTTACATATCGGTAAACCGCTTAGGTTAACCTCAAAGGTTGTCTTTAGCATGCATGCTATATAGAAGGTATATATCTCATTCGTTGTATGGAAGTGATTAATGACAAAAAGTAAGTTTTTAGCCAACAAGTATTAAAGTTATTTCATAGGCAGTAGAAGATAGAATTTCATAATACTATGTAATAATAGAGAATTTGGAAATAGCACTAGTTCCTTTTGTGATACAACCGTACTAGTTCAATATGTCAGTTACAATTATATGTGAGTTACAAAATAATAAAATAAGATGAGACGTTCTCTTCAAAATATTGTTTACATATCGGTAAACCGCCTAGGTTACCCTTAAAGGGTGTCTTTAGCATGCATGCTATATGAATCTGCCTATGCTGCCCTAGCTGGCCACACCCGGTAGCAGCTGCCTCGGTGAGGCCTGGGCGGCCAGCCCACACAGAGATAAGGTACATTCCAAGTCACCGGGACGTGTTAAGAACAACGTAGAGCCAGGCAAAGAGTAGTCAAACAGTCCAAAAGTCCGAGAGTTCACCAAGCCAAATCACTTTATCGAAATCCGTCGTAAGGTCCGAAGCCAGAGGGTCAAGGTTTACACAGCAAGGTACGATAGCCAAGCAGGTCCGGGGGGTAGTCGCATCAATTGCTTCCACGATAGCTAGCTGTTTCGGTCTCCCTAAATGCAGCCCATCTAACGAGCTGCACCTGCATGATGACTCACCCCTCCTCTCCCGGCGTGAGTCCAGCTGAACCCCATTGCCTCTGACAGTTCGCCTGGAGTCTCTGACTCCTTCTTCATTCTGCCAGCCCCACCCTGTGGCTCTGTCTTAAACTTACAGCCACGTTCCTCTCTGTTCGATCCCTCCTCCTGCGGAGGTTTGTTCTCTGTCAGCTGCCAGGAACATCCCTCCCCCGGGTCCAGCTCATTCCTCAGACCTGGCTGGGCTGTTGACCCTGGTTGCTCTGGCAACCCCGGGGAGTCGGGAGGCAGCAGCGGGGGTGTGACACCATCCCCCCCTCCAGAGCCCCCTCCTGAGGAGTCGGGGCCTGGTTTGCCCGGAAACTGGGCGTGATAGTCCTGCACCAGGTCAGGTGCATGGACCTCGCTGGCGCGTTCCCAGGACCGTTCCTCAGGTCCGTAGCCTTCCCAGTTGATCAGGTACTGGAGCATGCCCCTACGGACTCAGGAATCCAGTACCTGTCTGACCTGGTACTCCTCTTCACCGTCGATGGACACGGGTCCCGCAGGGGCTGGTATCGGGGGATGCAGGCTGTCCGTGCAGAGCGGTTGGAGTAGCGAGCGATGGCACACGGGTTGAATCCGATACGATCGGGGCAGCTTCAACCGGTAGGCCACAGGATTCTCCTGTTCTAGAACCCCAAATGGTCCCACGAACCGCGCATCCAGCTTTTGGGCCGGACGGTTGGTCCGCAAATGCCTGGTGGACAGCCAGACCCGACTCCCGACTGCTAGTGGAACTCTTTCAGAGCGATGGCCGTCGGCCTGAGCTTTGTACCGGGTCTGTGCTTCCTGCAAAGTGTACTGGAGGATCTGGTGTTGGGCCTGCAGCTCCTCCAAATCAGCTGCCGCTGTGGGTACCGTGGGTGGAACGATGGAATCCGGTAGGAACCGAGGGTGAAACCCGTACAGGGCTTGGAACGGGGACATCTGGGTGGATGCGTGGACAGAATTGTTATATGCGAACTCCGCCAATGGGAGCCAGCGTGACCAATCTTCCTGCTGGTATGAGACGTAGCAGCGGAGGTACTGCTCTATGATCCCGTTGACCCATTCTGTCTGGCCGTCAGTTTCGGGGTGATGCGCACTTGAAAGGCTGATCTTGGTCCCCAGTGCCACGTGCAGTTGTCGCCAGAAGCGAGAGGTGAACTGCACCCCCCTATCCATGACGATCTGCGTTGGGAGGCCGTGCAACCGGAATATCTGCGCTAGAAACAGATGTGCCGTCTCCCGGGCCTTGGGCAGCAAGGAATCAGGTGCGCCATCTTCGTGGATCGATCCACCACAGTCAGGATTGTGGTGGACCCCGGGATACTGGGAGATCTGTGATGAAGTCTATCGTGATTTCTTGCCATGGCCCCTGAGGAACAGGGAGAGGCTGCAACAAGCCCGGGGGTTTGCCTATGGCATGTTTTGCCTGTCTGCACGTAGCACAGGATGCTACGTACTGGGCCACGTCCGCCCGCACTCGAGGCCACCAAAAGTACTGGGTCAGCAAACGGAGTCTTGTATTGCCCAAAATGGCCTGCTGCCGGGGTGTCGTGTGTCTGTTGCAGCGCCTGTGTCCGTAAAGCTGCAGTGGGAAGCACTACCCTGCCTCGGTGATGCAGGAGCCCCTCCAAGACATGGAACTCAGAGCGTTCGTCGGGGTGTTCCTGCAGCCAACGGATCTGGGTCTGTGTCCAGGGGTCGGTCGCTTGTTGTGCTGCCACCTGTTGGCAGAAACCCGGTGTGTCGGGAATGGCCGCAAACACTGAGGCTGGAAGCAGTAGGGGTGCGGGGCCGTCATCAGGGTCGGTTGTGTCTTGTGGCTGGCGGGAGAGGGCGTCTGCCCTCTTGTTCTGGGTCCCTGGGATGTATTCGATCCGGAAATTGAATCGGGAAAAGAACAGAGCCCACCCAATTTGCCGCTGGTTGAGGCAGCGGGCTGTCTGCAGATACTCTAGGTTCCGGTGGTCTGTTCGTACCAAGACCGGGTACTTGGCCCCTTCCAGATGATGGCGCCATGTTTCAAAGGCGGCTTTGATGGCCAGCAGTTCCCACTCCCAGATAGTGTAGTTCCTCTCAGCTGGGATGAAGTGCTGGGAATAGAACGCACAGGGTTGCGGAGGATGCCCTTCTGGACCCGGCTGGAGGTGGAGCGTCCCCAACGCTGTGCTGGAGGCATCGGCCTCCACAATAAAGGGCTTCTCAGGGTCGGGATGGGCAAGGCAGGGCTCGGAGGTGAAGCGTTGCTTGAGCCGCTGGAAGGCTTGCTCAGCTTCTGGAGTCCACTGGTACGGGCGTTTAGGACTCAGGAGCTGGGTCAGGGGTTGCACCATTTGTGCGTACTGGGGTAGAAATGTTCGGTAATAGTTGACGAACCCCATAAACCGCTGCAACTCCTTCCGGGTTTGAGGGGCCTCCCACTGAACGATGGCCTGTACCATGGAAGGATCCATCTGGACCCCTTGGGCACACAACCGATGTTCCAAGAAGTCGATAATGTCCCAGGAGAAGTCGCACTTGGCGAGTTTGGCATATAAGCCATGGTCCCGTAACCTTTGTAGGACCTGGCGGACATGTCCGGTATGCAGTTCCGGCCGTCGGGAGTACACCAGGATGTCATCAAGGTATATGATGACAAAGCGGTCCAGCAAATCCCGGAATACATCATTGATGAACCGCTGGAACACGTCGGGTGCGTTGCAGAGACCAAAAGGCATTACCAGATACTCAAATTGCCCGTACCGGGTCCCGAACGCAGTCTTCCATTCGTCCCTGGCACGAATTCGGATGAGGTTGTAACCTCACAGGTCCAGCTTGGTGAACACGCAGGCACCCTGCACTTGTTCCAGTAACTCGGGGATGAGGGGCAGGGGGTAGTGGTCCTTGATTGTGATTTCATTGAGGGCCCGATAGTCATGGCACATTCGTAAGTCCCCCTCCTTCTTCTTCACAAAGAGGACCGGAGTGGAGGTAGGACCGGTGGATGAACCCTCGCTGCAGGTTCTTGTCCAGGAACTCCCAGAGGGCCTGACGTTCGGGTTCCGACAGGGCGTACAAGCACTTGACAGGGAGGCGCACATTCAATTTCAGATCAATGCCGCAATCATATGGTCGGTGCGGAGGGAGTTTATCAGCGCCCTTTTCCTCGAAGACATCCGCATAGTCCAGGTACTCAGGCGGCAGCCCAGTGCTGTCTGGTGCGGCAGAGAGGTGAGTGGCATGTAGGCAGTCCCGGCCAAAGCATAAGTCCAGCTTCACCCAATCGATACGCGGGTTATGCTTGGCAAGCCAGTCCATGCCAAGCACCAAGGGAAATCGAAGCATGTGAACGACGTCAAAAACCATGGTCTCGGTATGTTGTTTCACCCGGAGCTCCCATTTCACCCATCCGGCCTCGATTAATCGCCCGTCTGTGGCTTCCACTTTAGCTGGAACCTGCTTCTTTGTAATGGGCACCCGTCTCTGGCGCTGGAAGGTGGCGTCAATGTAGGACCGGGTGGCTCCGGAGTTGACCAGGGCATGGACCAGGAGCCACTGCCCCTGGGGTAGTTGCAGGCGCACAGGCAGTAGTAAGTGCATCAGTCCTGGGGCGGCCCCCACCGTTCCTCCCAGGCGACCAGGGCCGGAGTCGGATGGGAGCGGGCGTTTCCCGCTGACTTAATTTTTTCAGGGCACTGGCCCGCGTAATGACCTGCACCCCCGCAGTACAGGCACAGGTTCTGTGTGCGGCGGCACTACTTTTCTCTGGGGTCCAATCGAGGCCGCACACTGCCGAATTGCATTGGTTCCCCCGGATCCAGAGGAACTGCTGCCTTGGGAGCGGTGAGACGGGGTGGAGTCTGCTCTCCCCGGTTTCGTGGCTGGGTTCCAGACCGGGCGAGGCGCCGCTCCTCCAGGCAGTCGTCGATGCGGTAGCACAGTTGCACCAGGTCGCTCATACGACGGGGTCGGTCTACGTGGACCAGCTCATCCAGGACCTTCTCTGATAGTCCTGCCACAAACTGGTCTACTAAAGCGGGCTCATTCCAGTCCAAGTCTTGTGCCATGATCTGGAATTCCGCAGCATAGTCCCTCACGGAGCGGGTCCCTTGGTGAAGCTCCCGCAGGCACCGGCTAGCCCGAATCACCTTCTGAGCATCCCCAAATGCTTCATCCATCTTGGACACAAAAGCCTGGAAGTTGGCCAGCTCGGGAGCATCTGCAATGAGCAGTGGAGTAGCCCACCGGGCAGCTGGCCCTTTAAGCAGGCTGATAGTGAAGCTGACCTTAGCCTGCTCTGCAGGGAATTCCCGGGGCCGGGAATCAACATTTTCACCTGGGCCAGGAACGTGGTAAAGTCCTCCCTGTGTCCCTCATATTTCTCTGGAGTCTTGAGAGGGCAGGAGGGTAGAGCACCTTGGGCGGTGGCTCCAGCTGCTTGCTGCAGCCCCAACACAGCATTGGTGAGCTGCTGCACTCGGGTTTCCAGGGCTTGGTTCTGCAGGGTTAAATCACCCACCTGCTGTTCTAGCAACTGGTTGCGGGCAGCCAAGGTAGTTGCTGTGGCTTGGTCCATCCTGGCTGGAGCTGCTGGCTCTGAGTCCCAGCCGCAAGGATGGAAACAGGGTGGAAGCAAGGTATGCTGCCCTAGCTGGCCACACCCGGTAGCAGCTGCCTCGGTGAGGCCTGGGCGGCCAGCCCAAACACAGATAAATTACAGTCCAAGTCACCGGGAGCTGATAAGAACAACGTAGAGCCAGGCAAAGAGTAGTCAAACAGTCCGATGGTCGAAGTCCAGAAAGTCCGAGAGTTCACCAAGCCAAATCACTTTACTGAAATCCGTCGTAAGGTCCGAAGCCAGAGGGTCAAGGTTTACACAGCAAGGCACGATAGCAGAGCAGCTCCGGGGGGGTAGTCGCATAAATTGCTTCCACGATAGCTAGCTGTTTCGGTCTCCCTAAATGCAGCCCATCTAACGAGCTGCACCTGCATGATGACTCACCCCTCCTCTCCCGGCGTAAGTCCAGCTGAACAGTTTGCCTGGAGTCTCTGACTCCTTCTTCGTTCTGCCAGCCCCACCCTGTGGCTCTGTCTTAAACGTACAGCCACGTCCTCTGTGTTCGATCCCTCCACCTGCGGAGGTCTGTTCTCTGTCAGCTGCCAGGAACATCCCTCCCTCGGGTCCAGCTCACTCCTCAGATCTGGCTGGGCTGTTGACCCTGGTTGCTCCAGCAACCCTGGGGAGTCGGGAGGCAGCAGCGGGGGTGTGACACTGCCGAACAGGTCCTTTTCAAGCAAGCAATGCTTGCCAGGTATATATCCCATTTGTTGTATGGATGTAAATCACATAAAGTGATTTCTTAGCCCAGTATTTAAGGTGACTTTAGCATGCATGCTACATGGCAGGTACCACTCCTATTCGTTGTATGGATGTAATCAATCACATAAAGTGATACCTTAGCCCTGTATTTAAAGTGTCTTTAGCATGCATGCAACATGGCAGGTATCTATCCTATTCGTTGTATGGATGTAATCAATCACATAAAGTCATTTCTTAGCCCTGTATTTAAAGTGTCTTTAGCATGCATGCTACATGGCAGGTATCTCTCCTATTCGTTGTATGGATGTAATCAATCACATAAAGTCATTTCTTAGCCCTGTATTTAAAGTGTCTTTAGCATGCATGCTACATGGCAGGTATCTCTCCTATTCGTTGTATGGATTTAATCAATCACATAAAGTCATTTCTTAGCCCTGTATTTAAAGTGTCTTTAGCATGCATGCTACATGGCAGGTATATATCCTATTCGTTGTATGGATGTAATCAATGACACAGACTAATTTTTCAGTCCAGTATTTCATGTGATTTAAGAATGCATGCTGTATAGCAGGTATATATCTCATTCGTTGTATGGAAGTATTTAATGACATAAAGTAATTTCTTAGCCAACAACTATTTAAGGTTATTTCATAGGAAGTAGAAGATAGAACTTCATAATACTATGTAATAATAGAGAATTTGTTAATAGCACTAGTTGCTTTTGCGATACAACCGTACTAGTTCAATATGTGAGTGACAATTATATGTGAGTTAGAAAATAATAAAATAAGATCCGATGTTCTCTTGAAAATGTGGTTTACATATTGGTAAACCGCTTGGTTAACACCAAAGGGGTCTAGAATGCATGCTATATGAATCTGACGAACAGATCAGGTAAGCAATGCTCATCAGTTATCTATCCCATTCGTTGAATGGATGTAATCAATAACATAATCTTTCTTAGCCAAGCATTTAAGGTGACTTTAGCATGCATGCTATATAGCAGGTATATATCTCATTGGGTGTCTGGATGTCATCAATAACATAAAGTAATTTCTTAGCCAACAAGTATTTAAGGTTGTTTCATAGGCAGTAGAAGATAAAATTTCATAATTTTGTTGTTGTTGTTATCTGCGAAGTCGTGTCCCACCCATCGCGACCCCATGGACAATGATCCTCCAGGCCTTCCTGTCCTCTACCCTTCCCCGGAGTCCATTTAAGTTTGCACCTACTGCTTCAGTGACTCCATCCAGCCATCTCATTCTCTGTCGTCCCCTTCTTCTTTTGCCCTCGATCCCTCCCAGCATTAGGCTCTTCTCCAGGGAGTCCTTCCTTCTCATGAGGTGGCCAAAGTATTTGAGTTTCATCTTCAGGATCTGGCCTTCTAAAGAGCAGTCAGGGTTGATCTCCTCTAGGACTGACCGGTTTGTTCGCCTTGCAGTCCAAGGGACTCGCAAGAGTCTTCTCCAGCACCAGAGTTCAAAAGCCTCAATTCTTTGACGCTCGGCCTTCCTTATGGTCCAACTTTCGCAGCCATACATTGCAACTGGGAAGACCATAGCCTTGACTAAACGCACTTTTGTTGGCATGGTGATGTCTCTGCTTTTTAGGATGCTGTCTAGATTTGCCATAGCTTTCCTCCCCAGGAGCAAGCGTCTTTTAATTTCTTTGCTGCAGTCCCCATGTGCAGTGATCTTAGAGCCCAGGAAAATAAAATCTGTCACTATCTCCATTTCTTCCCCATCTATATGCCAGGAATTGAGAGGGCCGGATGCCATGATCTTTGTTTTCTTGATGTTGAGTTTCAAGCCAACTTTGGCACTCTCCTCCTTCACCCGCATCAACAGGCTCTTTAGTTCCTCTTCACTTTCTGCCATTAGAGTGGTATCATCTGCATATCTGAGGTTGTTGATATTTCTCCCTGCAATCTTGATCCCAATTTGTGACTCCTCTAATCCCGCATTTCTCATGATGTGCTCTGCATACAAGTTAAATAGGCAAGGCGACAGTATACAGCCTTGCCGAACTCCTTTCTCAATTTTGAACCAGTCAGTGATTCCATGTTCAGTTCTCACTGTTGCTTCTTGACCTGCATATAAATTTCTCAAGAGACAAATAAGATGCTCTGGTATTCTCATCTCTTTAAGAACTTGCCACAATTTGTTGTGCTCCACACAATCAAAGGCTTTAGCATAGTCAATGAAGCAGAAGTAGACGTTCTTCTGGTACTCCCTAGCTTTCTCCATGATCCAGCGTATGTTGGCAATTTGATCTCTAGTTCCTCTGCCTCTTCGAAATCCTGCCTGTACTTCTGGAAGTTCTCGGTCCACATATTGCTGGAGCCTAGCTTGTAGGATTTTGAGCATAACTTTGCTAGCATGAGAAATTAGTGCGATGGTGCGGTAGTTTGAACATTCTTTGGCATTGCCCTTCTTTGGGATTGGAATGTAAACTGACCTTTTCCAATCCTGTGGCCATTGTTGAGTTTTCCAAATTTGCTGGCTTATTGAGTGTAGGACTTTTACTGCATCGTCCTTTAAGATTTTGAATAGTTCAACTGGAATGCAGTCACCACCACTAGCTTTATTGTTGCTCAGACTTCCTAAGGCCCACTTGACTTCACATTCCAGGATGTCTGGCTCCAGGTCAGTAACTACCCCACTGTGGTCATCAGTGATGTTAAGCTCGCTCTTGTATAGTTGTTCTGTATAATTTTGCCACCTTTGTTTAATCTCTTCTGCTTCTGTGAGGTCCCTACCATTTTGGTCCCTTATCATACCCAACTTTGCATGAAACGTTCTCTTCATATCTCCAATTTTCTTGAAAAGATCTCTGGTCCTCCCCATTCTATTGTTTTCTTCTATTTGTTTGCACTGTTCATTTAAGAAGGCATTCTTATCTCTTCTAGCTTTTCTCTGGAATTCTGCATTCAATTGGGTGTATCTTTCTCTTTCTCCCTTGCCTTTCACTTCCCTTCTCTCCTTAGCTATTTGTAAAGCTTCCTCAGACAGCCATTTTGATTTCTTGCATTTCTTTTTCTTTGGGATGGTTTTAGTTGCTACCTCTTGTACAATGTTGTGAACCTCCGTCCACAGTTCTTCAGGCACTCTGTCTATCAGATCTAATTCCTTAAATCTATTTGTCACCTCTACTGTGTATTCGTCGGGGATATGATTTAGTTCATACCTGAGTGGCCTAGTGCTTTTCCCTATTTTCTTCAATTTAAGCCTAAATTTTGCAACAAGAAGCTCATGATCTGAACCACAATCAGCTCCTGGTCTTGTTTTTATTGACTGGATAGAACTTTTCCATCTTTGGCTGCAGAGCACATAGTCAATCTGATTTCTGTGTTGACCGTCTGGTGATGTCCATGTGTAGAGTCGTCTCTTGGGTTGTTGGAAAAGAGTGTTTGCTATGACCATTGTATTCTCTTGACAAAATTCTACCAGCCTGTGCCCTGCTTCATTTTGTACTCCAAGGCCAAACTTGCCTGTTATCCCGGTTATCTTTTGGCTTCCTACTTTAGCATTCCAATCTCCCATGATGATAAGCACATCATTTTTTGGCGTTGCTTCTAGAAGGTGTTGTAGGGCTTCATAGAACTGATCAACTTCATCCTCTTCAGCAGCAGTGGTTGGGGCATAGACCTGGATCACTGTGATGTTGAATGGTTTGCCTTGGATTCGAACTGAGATCATTCTGTCATTTTGGGGATTGTATCCCAAGACTGAGTTTCCTGCTCTCTTATTGATTATGAAGGCTACTCCATTTCTTCTGCGAGATTCTTGTCCACAGTAGTATACCTGATGGTCATCTGAATTAAATTCACCCATTCCTGTCCATTTTAGTTCACTGATTCCTAAAATGTCGATGTTCAGTCTTGTCATTTCTTGTTTGACCACGTCCAGCTTGCCTTGATTCATGGATCTGACGTTCCAGGTTCCTATGGAATAAAAATCTTTACAGCATCGGACTGTCTTTTCGCCACCAGTTACTTCCACAACTGAGCGTCCTTTCGGCTTTGGCCCAGCCGCTTCATTCATTCTGGCGCTACTCGTACTAGCCGTCTGCTCATCCCCAGTAGCATATTGGACACCTTCCGACCTGAGGGGCTCATCTTCCAGCGTCATATCGTTATGCCTATTGGAACTGTCCATAGAGTTTTCATGGCAAAGATACTGGAGTGGTTTGCCATTGCTTTCTCCAGTGGATCACCTTTTGTCAGAGCTCTCAGCTATGACCTGTCCGTCTTGGGTGGCCCTGCACGGCATAGCTCATAGCTTCACTGAACTACGCAAGCCCCCTTGCCACAACAAGGCAGCGATCCTTGAAGGGGGATTTCATAATACATAAATTTCATAATACTATGTAATATTAGAGAATTTGGAAATAGCACTAGTTGCTTTTGCGATAAAACCAATATATCAGTTACAATTATATGTGAGTTACAAAATAATAAAATAAGATGAGACGTTCTCTTGAAAATGTTGTTTACATATCGGTAAACCGCCGAGGTTAACCCCAAAGGGTGTCTTTAGCATGCATGCTATATGAATCTGCAGAACAGGTCCTGTTCAAGCAAGCAATGCTTGCCAGGTATATATCCCATTTGTTGTATGGATGTAAATCACATGAAGTGATTTCTTAGCCAAGTATTAAAGGTGACTTTAGCATGCATGCAACATGGAAGGAATCTATCCTATTCGTTGTATGGATGTAATCAATCACATAAATATTTAAAGTGTCTTTAGCATGCATGCTACATGGCAGGTATATATCCTATTCGTTGTATGGATGTAATCAATGACACAGACTAATTTCTCAGTCCAGTATTTCATGTGATTTAAGAATGCATGCTGTATAGCAGGTATATATCTCATTCGTTGTATGGAAGTATTTAATGACATCAAGTAATTTCTTAGCCAACAACTATTTAAGGTTATTTCATAGGAAGTAGAAGATAGAACTTCATAATACTATGTAATAATAGAGAATTTGTTAATAGCACTAGTTGCTTTTGCGATACAACCGTACTAGTTCAATATGTGAGTGACAATTATATGTGAGTTAGAAAATAAAAAGATACGATGCGACGTTCTCTTGAAAATGTGGTTTACATATTGGTAAACCGCTTGGTTAACACCAAAGGGGTCTAGAATGCATGCTATATGAAACTGCCGAACAGATCAGGTAAGCAATGCTCATCAGTTATCTATCCCATTCGTTGAATGGATGTAATCAATAACATAATGTTTCTTAGCCAAGCATTTAAGGTGACTTTAGCATGCATGCTATATAGCAGGTATATATCTCATTGGGTGTCTGGATGTCATCAATAACATAAAGTAATTTCTTAGCCAACAAGTATTTAAGGTTATTTCATAGGCAGTAGAAGATAAAATTTCATAATACTATGTAATAATAGAGAATTTGGAAATAGCACTAGTTGCTTTTGCGATAGAAACCAATATATCAGTTACAATTATATGTGAGTTACAAAATAATAAAATAAGATGAGACGTTCTCTTGAAAATGTTGTTTACATATCGGTAAACCGCCTAGGTTAACCCCAAAGGGTGTCTTTAGCATGCATGCTATATGAATCTGCAGAACAGATCCTGTTCAAGCAAGCAATGCTGGCCAGGTATATATCCCATTTGTTGTATGGATGTAAATCACATGAAGTGATTTCTTAGCCAAGTATTAAAGGTGACTTTAGCATGCATGCAACATAGCAGGTATCTATCCTATTCGTTGTATGGATGTAATCAATCACATAAAGTTATTTCTTAGCCCTGTATTTAAAGTGTATTTAGCATGCATGCTACTTGGCAGGTATATATCCTATTCGTTGTATGGATGTAATCAATGACACAGACTAATTTCTAAGTCCAGTATTTCATGTGATTTAAGAATGCATGCTGTATAGCAGGTATATATCTCATTCGTTGTATGGAAGTATTTAATGACATCAAGTAATTTCTTAGCCAACAACTATTTAAGGTTATTTCATAGGAAGTAGAAGATAGAACTTCATAATACTATGTAATAATAGAGAATTTGTTAATAGCACTAGTTGCTTTTGCGATACAACCGTACTAGTTCCATATGTGAGTGACAATTATATGTGAGTTAGAAAATAATAAAATAAGATCCGATGTTCTCTTGAAAATGTGGTTTACATATTGGTAAACCGCTTGGTTAACACCAAAGGGGTCTAGAATGCATGCTATATGAATCTGCCGAACAGATCAGGTAAACAATGCTCATCAGTTATCAATCCCATTCGTTGAATGGATGTAATCAATAACATAATGTTTCTTAGCCAAGCATTTAAGGTGACTTTAGCATGCATGCTATATAGCAGGTATATATCTCATTGGGTGTCTGGATGTTATCAATAACATAATGTAATTTCTTAGCCAACAAGTATTTAAGGTTATTTCATAGGCAGTAGAAGATAAAACAGATCAAGTAAGCAATGCTTAGCATGTATCTATCCCTTTCGTTGTATGTGTCTTTAGCATGCATGCTACATGGCAGGTATATATCCTATTCGTTGTATGGATGTAATCAATGACACAGACTAATTTCTCAGTCCAGTATTTCATGTGATTTAAGAATGCATGCTGTATAGCAGGTATATATCTCATTCGTTGTATGGAAGTATTTAATGACATAAAGTAATTTCTTAGCCAACAACTTTTTAAGGTTATTTCATAGGAAGTAGAAGTAAAATTAGAAGTAGAAGTCCAGTATTTCATGTGTCTTTAACATGCATGCTATATAGCAGGTATATATCTCATTCGTTTTATCGAAGTAATTAATGACATAAAGTAATTTCTTAGCCAACAAGTATTTAAGGTTATTTCATAGGCAGTAGAAGATAGAATTTCATAATACTATGTAATAATAGAGAATTTGGAAATAGCACTAGTTGCTTTTGCGATACAACCAATATGTCAGTTACAATTATATGTGAGTTACAAAATAAGAAAATAAGTTGAGACGTTCTCTTGAAAATGTTGTTAACATATCGGTAAACCGCCTAGGTTAACCTCAAAGGGTGTCCTTAGCATGCATGCTATATAGCAGGTATATATCTCATTCGTTGTATGGAAGTAATTAATGACATAAAGTAATTTCTTAGCCAACAAGTATTTAAGGTTATTTCATAGGCACTAGAAGATAGAATTTCAAAATACTATGTAATAATAGAGAATTTGTTAATAGCACTAGTTGCTTTTGCGATACAACCGTACTAGTTCAATATGTGAGTTACAATTATATGTGAGTTAGAAAATAATAAGATACGATGCAACGTTCTCTTGAAAATGTGGTTTACATATTGGTAAACCGCTTGGTTAACACCAAAAGGGTCTAGAATACATGCTATATGAATCTGCAGAACAGATCAAGTAAGCAATGCTTAGCATGTATCTATCCCATTCGTTGTATGGATGTAATCAATCACATAATGATTCTTAGCCCAGCATTTAAGGTGACTTTAGCATGCATGCTATATAGCAGGTATATATCTCATTCGTTGTATGGATGTCATCAATAACATAAAGTAATTTCTTAGCCTACAAGTACTTATTCCGATCTTCAAAAAAGGGAGGAAGGATGACCCGGGAAACTACAGACCAGTGAGTCTGACCTCTGTTGTGGGGAAGATAATGGAGCAGATATTAAAGGGAGCGATCTGCAAACATCTGGAGGACAATTTGGTGATCCAAGGAAGTCAGCATGGATTTGTCTCCAACAGGTCCTGCCAGACCAACCTAGTTTCCTTTTTTGACCAAGTAACAGGTTTGCTGGATCGGGGAAATTTGGTTGATGTCATTTACTTGGATTTTAGTAAAGCTTTTGACAAGGTTCCCCATGATGTTCTGATGGATAAGTTGAAGGACTGCAATCTGGATTTTCAGATCGTTAGGTGGATAGGGAATTGGTTAGAGAACCGCACTCAAAGAGTTCTTGTCAATGGTGTTTCATCAGACTGGAGAGAGGTGAGTAGCGGGGTACCTCAGGGTTCGGTGCTCGGCCCGGTACTTTTTAACATATTTATTAATGATCTAGATGAGGGGGTGGAGGGACTACTCATCAAGTTTGCAGATGACACCAAATTGGGAGGACTGGCAAATACTCCGGAAGATAGAGACAGAGTTCAACGAGATCTGAACACAATGGAAAAATGGGCAAATGAGAACAAGATGCAATTTAATAAACATAAGTGTAAAGTTCTGCATCTGGGTCAGAAAAATGAAAAGCATGCCTACTGGATGGGGGATACGCTTCTAGGTAGCACTGTGTGTGAACGAGACCTTGGGGTACTTGTGGATTGTAAACTAAACATGAGCAGGCAGTGTGATGCAGCGGTAAAAAAGACAAATGCCATTTTGGGCTGTATCAACAGAGGCATCACATCAAAATCACAAGATGTCATAGTCCCATTGTATACGGCACTGGTCAGACCACACCTGGAGTACTGTGTGCAGTTCTGGAGGCCTCACTTCAAGAAGGACATCGATAAAATTGAAAGGGTACAGAGGAGAGCGACGAAGATGATCTGGGGCCAAGGGACCAAGCCCTATGAAGATAGGTTGAGGGACTTGGGAATGTTCAGCCTGGAGAAAAGGAGGTTGAGAGGGGACATGATAGCCCTCTTTAAGTATTTGAAAGGTTGTCACTTGGAGGAGGGCAGGATTCTGTTTCTGCTGGCTGCAGAGGAAAGGACACGCAGTAATGGGTTTAAACTTCAAGTACAACGATATAGGCTAGATATCAGGAAAAAGTTTTTCTCAGTCAGAGTCGTTCAGCAGTGGAATAGGCTGCCTAAGGAGGTGGTGAGCGCCCCCTCACTGGAAGTCTTCAAGCAAAGGTTGGATACACACTTTTCTTGGATGCTTTAGGATGCTTAGGGCTAATCCTGCGTTGAGCAGGGGGTTGGACTAGATGGCCTGTATGGCCCCTTCCAACTCTATGATTCTATGATTCTATGATTCTATAGATAGAGTGCCTGAAGAACTATGGACGGAGGTTCGCAATATTGTACAAGAGGTAGCAACTAAAACCATCCCAAAGAAAAAGAAATGCAAGAAATCAAAATGGCTGTCTGAGGAAGCTTTACAAATAGCTAAGGAGAGAAGGGAAGTGAAAGGCAAGGGAGAAAGAGAAAGATGCACCCAATTGAATGCAGAATTCCAGAGAAAAGCTAGAAGAGATAAGAATGCCTTCTTAAATGAACAGTGCAAACAAATAGAAGAAAACAATAGAATGGGGAGGACCAGAGATCTTTTCAAGAAAATTGAAGATATGAAGAGAAAGTTTCATGCAAAGTTGGGTATGATAAGGGACCAAAATGGTAGGGACCTCACAGAAGCAGAAGAGATTAAACAAAGGTGGCAAAATTATACAGAACAACTATACAAGAGCGAGCTTTACATCCCTGATAACCACAATGGGGTGGTTACTGACCTGGAGCCAGACATCCTGGAATGTGAAGTCAAATGTGCCTTACGAAGTCTGAGCAACAATAAAGCTAGTGGTGGTGACAGCATTCCAGTTGAACTATTCAAAATCTTAAAGGACGATGCAGTAAAAGTGCTACACTCAATATGCCAGCAAATTTGGAAAACTCAACAATGGCCACATGATTGGAAAAGGTCAGTTTACATTCCAATCCCAAAGAAGGGCAATGCCAAAGAATGTTCAAACTACCGCACCATTGCACTCATTTCTCATGCTAGCAAAGTTATGCTCAAAATCCTACAAGCTAGGCTCCAGCAATATGTGGACCGAGAACTTCCAGAAGTACAGGCAGGATTTCGAAGAGGCAGAGGAACTAGAGATCAAATTGCCAACATACGCTGGATCATGGAGAAAGCTAGGGAGTACCAGAAGAACGTCTACTTCTGCTTCATTGACTATGCTAAAGCCTTTGATTGTGTGGAGCACAACAAATTGTGGCAAGTTCTTAAAGACATG
This sequence comes from Paroedura picta, assembly GCF_049243985.1. Taxonomy (NCBI): domain Eukaryota; kingdom Metazoa; phylum Chordata; class Lepidosauria; order Squamata; family Gekkonidae; genus Paroedura; species Paroedura picta. The sequence goes on along the minus strand of NC_135377.1, from coordinate 76,726,699 downwards.
GGAATACAAGAGCATCTTATTTGTCTCTTGAGAAATTTATATGCAGGTCAAGAAGCAACAGTGAGAACTGAACATGGAATCACTGACTGGTTCAAAATTGAGAAAGGAGTTCGGCAAGGCTGTATACTGTCGCCTTTCCTGTTTGTGGGGCCTGTGGGGACAACAAGTTGTGCGGAAAAGTTAGCAGTTTTTCAGCGGTTAGCGGGGGAATTGGGAGTTCTGCTAGCAGCTGAAAAAACTGAAGGCCCCGAAGTTAGGCTAACATATTTAGGAATTTTATTGGATGCGACGTTCTCTTGAAAATGTGGTTTACATATTGGTAAACCGACTTGGTTAACACCAAAGGGGACTAGAATACGTGCTATATGAATCTGCAGAAAAGATCAAGTAAGCAATGCTTAGCATGTATCTATCCCATTCGTTGTATGGATGTAATCAATCACATAATGTTTCTTAGCCCAGCATTTAAGGTGACTTTAGCATGCACGCTATATAGCAGGTATATATCTCATTCGTTGTATGGATGTCATCAATAACATAAAGTAATTCCTTAGCCTACAAGTACTTAAGGTTATTTCATAGGCAGTAGAAGATAGAATTTCATAATACGACGTAATAATAGAGAATTTGGAAACAGCACTAGTTGCTTGTGCGATACAACCAATATGTCAGTTACAAAATAATATAATAAGATGAGACGTTCTCTTGAAAATGTTGTTTACATTTTGGTAAACCGCCTTGGTTAACACCAAAGAGTGTCTTTAGCATGCATGCTATATGAATCGGCAGAACAGGTCCTGTTCAAGCAAGCAATGCTTGCCAGGTTGCCCATTTGTTGTATGGATGTAAATCACATAAAGTGATTTCTTAGCCCAGTATTTAAAGTGTCTATAGCATGCAAGCAACATGGCAGGTATATACCCTATTCGTTGTATGGATCAATGAAAATCAATGAAAAAGACTAATTTTTTAGTCCAGTATTTCATGTGTCTTTAACATGCAGGTATACCATAGCAGGTATATATCTCATTCGTTGTATGGAGGAAATTAATGACATAAAGTAATTTCTTAGCCAAGAAGTATTTAAGGTTATTTAAATACAACGAATGAGATATATACCTGCTATATAGCATGCATGCTAAAGACACATGAAATACTGGACTGAGAAATTAATCTTTGTCATTGATTGCATCCATACAACGAATAGGGTATATACCTGCCATGTTGCTTGCATGCTATAGACACTTTAAATACTGGGCTAAGAAATCACTTTATGTGATTTACATCCATACAACAAATGGGATATATACCTGGCAAGCATTGCTTGCTTGAACAGGACCTGTTCTGCCGATTCATATAGCATGCATGCTAAAGACACCCTTTGGGGGTAACCTAGGCGGTTTACCGATATGTAAAAAATATTTTCAAGAGAACGACTCATCTTATTTTATTATTTTGTAACTCACATATAATTGTAACACATATTTTTTTTATAATAATTTTATTGTTTATTATTATATGAAGCATTTACAGAAAAGTTGTAAAAAAAAAAAGCGACCAGTTGATATGGTTTGCCATCTCTTTTAACATAGATATTTAGTTCTCATCACATATTATTCCTAGTCTAGAAGTTTTTACCATTTTTCTTAGCCAAGTGATTGTTAGTACATATGAGATCTGTTATAGGAATACATTCTGTTATTATCTTAAATGATATTAGGTCAGTCTCCTTCATAAGTTGGCCCTAACCCAAGAATTACTACTGTTGTCTTGTTAATGCCTATAAAATATGGTTTGTCATCCTCTTTTGGCATACATATTAACATACATATTCAATTCCCATCGCATATTAATCCTGATCTAGGAGTTATTACCATCTTTCTTAACAAAGTAGTTGTTGATACATAGGAAGGTATAATCTATTATAAGGATATATTCTATTATTGTCTTAAGTGATATAAAGTCAGTTCCCTTCATATATTAGACCTGTCCTAAAGGTTGCTACTGCTTTTTTTTTTTTTCTCACAAGAAGCCAGGAGAATACTCCATTGTTCAGCTCATCTTTCAGGTGGTCGCAGAAAATGAAATTGTATTTTTTTCCATAGTAGAGTGTTTCTGATTGTCCTTCTGTCAGGGCCAGAGAAATCTCTTGCTTGATTCTTGCTTGTAATCGCCTTTGAGGGGGCTCTGAATCCTTTGTCAATCTGGATCTCTTCCTCTGGTCGCACAGAAGTATCTCCTGATAGCTTCCTAGTTGCTGTCGCTTTTGAATAGACTCTTTTTATTTTGCTGATCCAGGTCATTTCCTGCTCTGAATAGACTTCCAGGTTTTTGGTACTTTCCTTCCATGAATCTGTTTTCCCAGGTTCTTTAAAGATACTTTGGGTTTTTACATCTCTGGCACTCTCTCCCTCCAGTTGATTAACTTCCAGACATTGAAGTTTCACTTGATTTACTGTTAGCTGAGCTGCGTCATCAGCTGGTCTCTCCGGATCTTGGGCTCCATCCAAAAGCTCCCCCTTAGTCCCACGAATTTCCTTTTCCAGCTTATTGACTGCTTTCAGTATCTCTGAGTTTCCTTTGCATAACAAATGGAAAAGCTGAGCCTTAGTTAATTCTTCCATAATTCTAGGCAGTCACAAACTATAAACAGAAAGTCTCGTGAGGTCTCGCGGGAGCACGAGCGATCCCAAATTATCAGTTTGTCGATCTCCGTATCAAGTCAAATTCTCCCACTGAACGTTCACCCATAAATCTTCAAGGCACTCTCTTTGTTTGGTTAATGGGTGTAATTAGCTGGGAGTCTCTCACTCGGGGAAAGAAGGAATTCGCTTGTAAATTGGTTGAGGGGGGGGAGGGAAGAGCTTGTGAGAGGAGAGAGAGAAAAGCCAGAAAGCTTTCAATTCTTACTGTTGTAGGTTCCAGCTTCTGTCAGCTTCTGCTCCTATCGATCTGGTAAATGATGATCTGGGAAGAATGTGAGGTCGGCTGGTCGTTTCAAGCTTGTAAAGTTGTTTGCGACAACGACGCCATCTTGACCTTGAGCTCAAGCCCCTATTAATCCAGGGAGGTCTTGCTTCTCCCTACGGATCTGTAGGACCCTCAGGTCACCGTTCCCGGTTCCTGGGGCGACCGGTGAGCAGATTTGCGTATCTGTTCAGGTCAGCCAGGTGCATAAGCCCCTGACCCTCGGCATGGATTAAGAGCTGAACTGAAGTCCAGCTTTCTTTATGGCGCCCCTGGTGGTTCTCCAATTGTAACACATATTGAACTAGTACGGTTGTATCGCACATGAAAAGCACATGAAATACTGGACTGAGAAATTAGTCTGTGTCATTGATTACATCCATACAACCCTTGTAGCATGCATTCTAAAATCACTTTAAATACAGGGCTAAGAAATAAGTTTATGTGATTGATTATATACATACAACGAATAGGATAGATTCCTGCCATGTAGCATGCATGCTAAAGTCACTTTAAATACTGGGCTAAGAAATTTTTTTTTTTATGTGATTGATTAAATCCATACAAAGAATAGGAGAGATACCTGCAGTGTAGCATGCATGCTAATGTCACCTTAAATTCTGGGCTATGAAACATTATGTGATTGATTAAATCCATACAACGAATGGGATAGATACCTGCTAAGCATTCCTTACTTGATCTGTTCTGCAGATTCATATAGCATGCATAAAGACACCTGAAATACTGGACTGAGAAATTAGTCTGTGTCATTGATTTCATCCATACAACGAATAGGATATATACCTGCCATGTAGCATGCATGCTAAAGACACTTTAAATACAGTGCTAAGAAATGACTTTATGTGATTGATTACATCCATACTACAAATGAGATATATAACTGCTATATAGCATGCATGCTAAAGACACCTGAAATACTGGACTGAGAAATTAGTCTGTGTCATTAATCACTTCCATACAACGAATGAGATATATACCTGCTATATAGCATGCATGCTAAGGACACCCTTTGAGGTTAACCTAGGCGGTTTACCGATATGTAAACAACATTTTCAAGAGAACGTCTCAACTTATTTTCTTATTTTGTAACTCACATATAATTGTAACTGACATGTTGGTTGTATCCCAAAAGTGCTATTTCAAAATTCTCTATTATTACATAGTATTATGAAATTCTATCTTCTACTGCCTATGAAATAACCTTAAGTACTTGTAGGCTAAGAAATTACTTTATGTTATTGATGACATCCATACAACGAATGAGATATATACCTGCTATATAGCATGCATGCTAAAGTCACCTTAAATGCTGGGCTAAGAAACTTTATGTGATTGATTACATCCATACAACGAATGGGATGATACATGCTGAGCACTGCTTACTTGATCTGTTCTGCAGATTCATATAGCACGTATTCTAGACCCCTTTGGTGTTAAGCTAGGCGGTTTACCAATATGTAAACCACATTTTCAAGAGAACGTCGCATCTTATTTCATTATTTTCTAACTCACATATAATTGTAACTCACATATTGAACTAGTATGGTTGTATCGCAAAAGCAACTAGTGCTATTTCCAAATTCTCTATTATTACATAGAATTATGAAATTCTATCTTCTACTGCCTATGAAATAACCTTAAATACTTCTTGGCTAAGAAATTACTTTATGTCATTAATTTCCTCCATACAACGAATGAGATATATACCTGCTATGGTATACCTGCATGTTAAAGACACATGAAATACTGGACTAAAAAATTAGTCTTTTTCATCGATTTTCATTGATCCATACAACGAATAGGGTATATACCTGCCATGTTGCTTGCATGCTATAGACACTTTAAATACTGGGCTAAGAAATCACTTTATGTGATTTACATCCATACAACAAATCGGATATATACCTGGAAAGCATTTCTTGCTTGAACAGGACCTATTCTGCAGATTCATATAGCATGCATGCTAAAGACACTCTTTGGTGTTAACCAAGGTGGTTTACCAAAATGTAAACAACATTTTCAAGAGAACGTCTCATCTTATTATATTATTTTGTAACTGACATATTGGTTGTATCGCACAAGCAACTAGTGCTGTTTCCAAATTCTCTATTAGTACGTAGGCTAGATTGTTCAAAGGCTAGCTCTAGTCGGCCCTTTCAAAAGGGCCGGCCCATCGCAAAAAAAAGTGGTGGGTCGGCTTCTTCAGGAACCAGTGGAAGCCAGAAGGCAGAGTGAAATCCTTCACAAATTAGCCACGTTGGCTTTTACCCCAGTTAAATTGAATCCACTGTTATTGTTGTTGCGTGATTACCCGGACAGACAGGCTGCAGAATACCTGGCTTCCGGATTTAAGGTGGGTTTTCGGATACCTTATACTGGGCAAAGAGTGGCTACTACCAGTGGGAATTTAAAGTCGGCAATTCAAATGCCAGAGGTAGTGGCCGAAAAAATTTGCAAGGAATGTGTGGCAGGACGGATGGCAGGGCCTTATTCAGAGCCACCTTTGGGAAACCTGTGGGTATCACCACTAGGGGTAGTGCCTAAGAAAGCCCCGGGCCAGTTTAGATTAATACAGCACCTGTCCTATCCAAAGGGTACATCAGTAAATGATGGTATTGCACAAGAACTGTGCACGGTGAAGTACTCATCATTGGATTACGCAATAAGCTTGGTAAGAGAGTGTGGAAAGGGCGCATTGATGGCGAAATGCGATATCCAATCAGCATTTCACCTGTTACCAGTGCACCCTGAGTATTTTTGCCTTTGGGGATGTTTTTTCCAAGGCAGTTGGTACGTTGATAAGGCCATGCCTATGGGTTGTTCCATAGCATGTTTCGCCTTTGAAGTTTTTAGCACATTCTTAGAGTGGGCAGTTAAATCTAGGGTTGATAGTCGTCATGTGACGCATTTTCTAGATGATTTCCTGTTTGTGGGGCCTGTGGGGACAACAAGTTGTGCGGAAAAGTTAGCAGTTTTTCAGCGGTTAGCGGGGGAATTGGGAGTTCTGCTAGCAGCTGAAAAAACTGAAGGCCCCGAAGTTAGGCTAACATATTTAGGAATTTTATTGGATGCGACGTTCTCTTGAAAATGTGGTTTACATATTGGTAAACCGACTTGGTTAACACCAAAGGGGACTAGAATACGTGCTATATGAATCTGCAGAAAAGATCAAGTAAGCAATGCTTAGCATGTATCTATCCCATTCGTTGTATGGATGTAATCAATCACATAATGTTTCTTAGCCCAGCATTTAAGGTGACTTTAGCATGCACGCTATATAGCAGGTATATATCTCATTCGTTGTATGGATGTCATCAATAACATAAAGTAATTCCTTAGCCTACAAGTACTTAAGGTTATTTCATAGGCAGTAGAAGATAGAATTTCATAATACGACGTAATAATAGAGAATTTGGAAACAGCACTAGTTGCTTGTGCGATACAACCAATATGTCAGTTACAAAATAATATAATAAGATGAGACGTTCTCTTGAAAATGTTGTTTACATTTTGGTAAACCGCCTTGGTTAACACCAAAGAGTGTCTTTAGCATGCATGCTATATGAATCGGCAGAACAGGTCCTGTTCAAGCAAGCAATGCTTGCCAGGTTGCCCATTTGTTGTATGGATGTAAATCACATAAAGTGATTTCTTAGCCCAGTATTTAAAGTGTCTATAGCATGCAAGCAACATGGCAGGTATATACCCTATTCGTTGTATGGATCAATGAAAATCAATGAAAAAGACTAATTTTTTAGTCCAGTATTTCATGTGTCTTTAACATGCAGGTATACCATAGCAGGTATATATCTCATTCGTTGTATGGAGGAAATTAATGACATAAAGTAATTTCTTAGCCAAGAAGTATTTAAGGTTATTTAAATACAACGAATGAGATATATACCTGCTATATAGCATGCATGCTAAAGACACATGAAATACTGGACTGAGAAATTAATCTTTGTCATTGATTGCATCCATACAACGAATAGGGTATATACCTGCCATGTTGCTTGCATGCTATAGACACTTTAAATACTGGGCTAAGAAATCACTTTATGTGATTTACATCCATACAACAAATGGGATATATACCTGGCAAGCATTGCTTGCTTGAACAGGACCTGTTCTGCCGATTCATATAGCATGCATGCTAAAGACACCCTTTGGGGGTAACCTAGGCGGTTTACCGATATGTAAAAAATATTTTCAAGAGAACGACTCATCTTATTTTATTATTTTGTAACTCACATATAATTGTAACACATATTTTTTTATAATAATTTTATTGTTTATTATTATATGAAGCATTTACAGAAAAGTTGTAAAAAAAAAAGTGACCAGTTGATATGGTTTGCCATCTCTTTTAACATAGATATTTAGTTCTCATCACATATTATTCCTAGTCTAGAAGTTTTTACCATTTTTCTTAGCCAAGTGATTGTTAGTACATATGAGATCTGTTATAGGAATACATTCTGTTATTATCTTAAATGATATTAGGTCAGTCTCCTTCATAAGTTGGCCCTAACCCAAGAATTACTACTGTTGTCTTGTTAATGCCTATAAAATATGGTTTGTCATCCTCTTTTGGCATACATATTAACATACATATTCAATTCCCATCGCATATTAATCCTGATCTAGGAGTTATTACCATCTTTCTTAACAAAGTAGTTGTTGATACATAGGAAGGTATAATCTATTATAAGGATATATTCTATTATTGTCTTAAGTGATATAAAGTCAGTTCCCTTCATATATTAGACCTGTCCTAAAGGTTGCTACTGCTTTTTTTTTTTTTCTCACAAGAAGCCAGGAGAATACTCCATTGTTCAGCTCATCTTTCAGGTGGTCGCAGAAAATGAAATTGTATTTTTTTCCATAGTAGAGTGTTTCTGATTGTCCTTCTGTCAGGGCCAGAGAAATCTCTTGCTTGATTCTTGCTTGTAATCGCCTTTGAGGGGGCTCTGAATCCTTTGTCAATCTGGATCTCTTCCTCTGGTCGCACAGAAGTATCTCCTGATAGCTTCCTAGTTGCTGTCGCTTTTGAATAGACTCTTTTTATTTTGCTGATCCAGGTCATTTCCTGCTCTGAATAGACTTCCAGGTTTTTGGTACTTTCCTTCCATGAATCTGTTTTCCCAGGTTCTTTAAAGATACTTTGGGTTTTTACATCTCTGGCACTCTCTCCCTCCAGTTGATTAACTTCCAGACATTGAAGTTTCACTTGATTTACTGTTAGCTGAGCTGCGTCATCAGCTGGTCTCTCCGGATCTTGGGCTCCATCCAAAAGCTCCCCCTTAGTCCCACGAATTTCCTTTTCCAGCTTATTGACTGCTTTCAGTATCTCTGAGTTTCCTTTGCATAACAAATGGAAAAGCTGAGCCTTAGTTAATTCTTCCATAATTCTAGGCAGTCACAAACTATAAACAGAAAGTCTCGTGAGGTCTCGCGGGAGCACGAGCGATCCCAAATTATCAGTTTGTCGATCTCCGTATCAAGTCAAATTCTCCCACTGAACGTTCACCCATAAATCTTCAAGGCACTCTCTTTGTTTGGTTAATGGGTGTAATTAGCTGGGAGTCTCTCACTCGGGGAAAGAAGGAATTCGCTTGTAAATTGGTTGAGGGGGGGGAGGGAAGAGCTTGTGAGAGGAGAGAGAGAAAAGCCAGAAAGCTTTCAATTCTTACTGTTGTAGGTTCCAGCTTCTGTCAGCTTCTGCTCCTATCGATCTGGTAAATGATGATCTGGGAAGAATGTGAGGTCGGCTGGTCGTTTCAAGCTTGTAAAGTTGTTTGCGACAACGACGCCATCTTGACCTTGAGCTCAAGCCCCTATTAATCCAGGGAGGTCTTGCTTCTCCCTACGGATCTGTAGGACCCTCAGGTCACCGTTCCCGGTTCCTGGGGCGACCGGTGAGCAGATTTGCGTATCTGTTCAGGTCAGCCAGGTGCATAAGCCCCTGACCCTCGGCATGGATTAAGAGCTGAACTGAAGTCCAGCTTTCTTTATGGCGCCCCTGGTGGTTCTCCAATTGTAACACATATTGAACTAGTACGGTTGTATCGCACATGAAAAGCACATGAAATACTGGACTGAGAAATTAGTCTGTGTCATTGATTACATCCATACAACGTATAGGATATATACCTCCCTTGTAGCATGCATTCTAAAATCACTTTAAATACAGGGCTAAGAAATAAGTTTATGTGATTGATTATATACATACAACGAATAGGATAGATTCCTGCCATGTAGCATGCATGCTAAAGTCACTTTAAATACTGGGCTAAGAAATTTTTTTTTTTATGTGATTGATTAAATCCATACAAAGAATAGGAGAGATACCTGCAGTGTAGCATGCATGCTAATGTCACCTTAAATTCTGGGCTATGAAACATTATGTGATTGATTAAATCCATACAACGAATGGGATAGATACCTGCTAAGCATTCCTTACTTGATCTGTTCTGCAGATTCATATAGCATGCATAAAGACACCTGAAATACTGGACTGAGAAATTAGTCTGTGTCATTGATTTCATCCATACAACGAATAGGATATATACCTGCCATGTAGCATGCATGCTAAAGACACTTTAAATACAGTGCTAAGAAATGACTTTATGTGATTGATTACATCCATACTACAAATGAGATATATAACTGCTATATAGCATGCATGCTAAAGACACCTGAAATACTGGACTGAGAAATTAGTCTGTGTCATTAATCACTTCCATACAACGAATGAGATATATACCTGCTATATAGCATGCATGCTAAGGACACCCTTTGAGGTTAACCTAGGCGGTTTACCGATATGTAAACAACATTTTCAAGAGAACGTCTCAACTTATTTTCTTATTTTGTAACTCACATATAATTGTAACTGACATGTTGGTTGTATCCCAAAAGTGCTATTTCAAAATTCTCTATTATTACATAGTATTATGAAATTCTATCTTCTACTGCCTATGAAATAACCTTAAGTACTTGTAGGCTAAGAAATTACTTTATGTTATTGATGACATCCATACAACGAATGAGATATATACCTGCTATATAGCATGCATGCTAAAGTCACCTTAAATGCTGGGCTAAGAAACTTTATGTGATTGATTACATCCATACAACGAATGGGATGATACATGCTGAGCACTGCTTACTTGATCTGTTCTGCAGATTCATATAGCACGTATTCTAGACCCCTTTGGTGTTAAGCTAGGCGGTTTACCAATATGTAAACCACATTTTCAAGAGAACGTCGCATCTTATTTCATTATTTTCTAACTCACATATAATTGTAACTCACATATTGAACTAGTATGGTTGTATCGCAAAAGCAACTAGTGCTATTTCCAAATTCTCTATTATTACATAGAATTATGAAATTCTATCTTCTACTGCCTATGAAATAACCTTAAATACTTCTTGGCTAAGAAATTACTTTATGTCATTAATTTCCTCCATACAACGAATGAGATATATACCTGCTATGGTATACCTGCATGTTAAAGACACATGAAATACTGGACTAAAAAATTAGTCTTTTTCATCGATTTTCATTGATCCATACAACGAATAGGGTATATACCTGCCATGTTGCTTGCATGCTATAGACACTTTAAATACTGGGCTAAGAAATCACTTTATGTGATTTACATCCATACAACAAATCGGATATATACCTGGAAAGCATTTCTTGCTTGAACAGGACCTATTCTGCAGATTCATATAGCATGCATGCTAAAGACACTCTTTGGTGTTAACCAAGGTGGTTTACCAAAATGTAAACAACATTTTCAAGAGAACGTCTCATCTTATTATATTATTTTGTAACTGACATATTGGTTGTATCGCACAAGCAACTAGTGCTGTTTCCAAATTCTCTATTAGTACGTAGGCTAGATTGTTCAAAGGCTAGCTCTAGTCGGCCCTTTCAAAAGGGCCGGCCCATCGCAAAAAAAAGTGGTGGGTCGGCTTCTTCAGGAACCAGTGGAAGCCAGAAGGCAGAGTGAAATCCTTCACAAATTAGCCACGTTGGCTTTTACCCCAGTTAAATTGAATCCACTGTTATTGTTGTTGCGTGATTACCCGGACAGACAGGCTGCAGAATACCTGGCTTCCGGATTTAAGGTGGGTTTTCGGATACCTTATACTGGGCAAAGAGTGGCTACTACCAGTGGGAATTTAAAGTCGGCAATTCAAATGCCAGAGGTAGTGGCCGAAAAAATTTGCAAGGAATGTGTGGCAGGACGGATGGCAGGGCCTTATTCAGAGCCACCTTTGGGAAACCTGTGGGTATCACCACTAGGGGTAGTGCCTAAGAAAGCCCCGGGCCAGTTTAGATTAATACAGCACCTGTCCTATCCAAAGGGTACATCAGTAAATGATGGTATTGCACAAGAACTGTGCACGGTGAAGTACTCATCATTGGATTACGCAATAAGCTTGGTAAGAGAGTGTGGAAAGGGCGCATTGATGGCGAAATGCGATATCCAATCAGCATTTCACCTGTTACCAGTGCACCCTGAGTATTTTTGCCTTTGGGGATGTTTTTTCCAAGGCAGTTGGTACGTTGATAAGGCCATGCCTATGGGTTGTTCCATAGCATGTTTCGCCTTTGAAGTTTTTAGCACATTCTTAGAGTGGGCAGTTAAATCTAGGGTTGATAGTCGTCATGTGACGCATTTTCTAGATGATTTCCTGTTTGTGGGGCCTGTGGGGACAACAAGTTGTGCGGAAAAGTTAGCAGTTTTTCAGCGGTTAGCGGGGGAATTGGGAGTTCTGCTAGCAGCTGAAAAAACTGAAGGCCCCGAAGTTAGGCTAACATATTTAGGAATTTTATTGGATGCGACGTTCTCTTGAAAATGTGGTTTACATATTGGTAAACCGACTTGGTTAACACCAAAGGGGACTAGAATACGTGCTATATGAATCTGCAGAAAAGATCAAGTAAGCAATGCTTAGCATGTATCTATCCCATTCGTTGTATGGATGTAATCAATCACATAATGTTTCTTAGCCCAGCATTTAAGGTGACTTTAGCATGCACGCTATATAGCAGGTATATATCTCATTCGTTGTATGGATGTCATCAATAACATAAAGTAATTCCTTAGCCTACAAGTACTTAAGGTTATTTCATAGGCAGTAGAAGATAGAATTTCATAATACGACGTAATAATAGAGAATTTGGAAACAGCACTAGTTGCTTGTGCGATACAACCAATATGTCAGTTACAAAATAATATAATAAGATGAGACGTTCTCTTGAAAATGTTGTTTACATTTTGGTAAACCGCCTTGGTTAACACCAAAGAGTGTCTTTAGCATGCATGCTATATGAATCGGCAGAACAGGTCCTGTTCAAGCAAGCAATGCTTGCCAGGTTGCCCATTTGTTGTATGGATGTAAATCACATAAAGTGATTTCTTAGCCCAGTATTTAAAGTGTCTATAGCATGCAAGCAACATGGCAGGTATATACCCTATTCGTTGTATGGATCAATGAAAATCAATGAAAAAGACTAATTTTTTAGTCCAGTATTTCATGTGTCTTTAACATGCAGGTATACCATAGCAGGTATATATCTCATTCGTTGTATGGAGGAAATTAATGACATAAAGTAATTTCTTAGCCAAGAAGTATTTAAGGTTATTTAAATACAACGAATGAGATATATACCTGCTATATAGCATGCATGCTAAAGACACATGAAATACTGGACTGAGAAATTAATCTTTGTCATTGATTGCATCCATACAACGAATAGGGTATATACCTGCCATGTTGCTTGCATGCTATAGACACTTTAAATACTGGGCTAAGAAATCACTTTATGTGATTTACATCCATACAACAAATGGGATATATACCTGGCAAGCATTGCTTGCTTGAACAGGACCTGTTCTGCCGATTCATATAGCATGCATGCTAAAGACACCCTTTGGGGGTAACCTAGGCGGTTTACCGATATGTAAAAAATATTTTCAAGAGAACGACTCATCTTATTTTATTATTTTGTAACTCACATATAATTGTAACACATATTTTTTTTATAATAATTTTATTGTTTATTATTATATGAAGCATTTACAGAAAAGTTGTAAAAAAAAAAGTGACCAGTTGATATGGTTTGCCATCTCTTTTAACATAGATATTTAGTTCTCATCACATATTATTCCTAGTCTAGAAGTTTTTACCATTTTTCTTAGCCAAGTGATTGTTAGTACATATGAGATCTGTTATAGGAATACATTCTGTTATTATCTTAAATGATATTAGGTCAGTCTCCTTCATAAGTTGGCCCTAACCCAAGAATTACTACTGTTGTCTTGTTAATGCCTATAAAATATGGTTTGTCATCCTCTTTTGGCATACATATTAACATACATATTCAATTCCCATCGCATATTAATCCTGATCTAGGAGTTATTACCATCTTTCTTAACAAAGTAGTTGTTGATACATAGGAAGGTATAATCTATTATAAGGATATATTCTATTATTGTCTTAAGTGATATAAAGTCAGTTCCCTTCATATATTAGACCTGTCCTAAAGGTTGCTACTGCTTTTTTTTTTTTCTCACAAGAAGCCAGGAGAATACTCCATTGTTCAGCTCATCTTTCAGGTGGTCGCAGAAAATGAAATTGTATTTTTTTCCATAGTAGAGTGTTTCTGATTGTCCTTCTGTCAGGGCCAGAGAAATCTCTTGCTTGATTCTTGCTTGTAATCGCCTTTGAGGGGGCTCTGAATCCTTTGTCAATCTGGATCTCTTCCTCTGGTCGCACAGAAGTATCTCCTGATAGCTTCCTAGTTGCTGTCGCTTTTGAATAGACTCTTTTTATTTTGCTGATCCAGGTCATTTCCTGCTCTGAATAGACTTCCAGGTTTTTGGTACTTTCCTTCCATGAATCTGTTTTCCCAGGTTCTTTAAAGATACTTTGGGTTTTTACATCTCTGGCACTCTCTCCCTCCAGTTGATTAACTTCCAGACATTGAAGTTTCACTTGATTTACTGTTAGCTGAGCTGCGTCATCAGCTGGTCTCTCCGGATCTTGGGCTCCATCCAAAAGCTCCCCCTTAGTCCCACGAATTTCCTTTTCCAGCTTATTGACTGCTTTCAGTATCTCTGAGTTTCCTTTGCATAACAAATGGAAAAGCTGAGCCTTAGTTAATTCTTCCATAATTCTAGGCAGTCACAAACTATAAACAGAAAGTCTCGTGAGGTCTCGCGGGAGCACGAGCGATCCCAAATTATCAGTTTGTCGATCTCCGTATCAAGTCAAATTCTCCCACTGAACGTTCACCCATAAATCTTCAAGGCACTCTCTTTGTTTGGTTAATGGGTGTAATTAGCTGGGAGTCTCTCACTCGGGGAAAGAAGGAATTCGCTTGTAAATTGGTTGAGGGGGGGGAGGGAAGAGCTTGTGAGAGGAGAGAGAGAAAAGCCAGAAAGCTTTCAATTCTTACTGTTGTAGGTTCCAGCTTCTGTCAGCTTCTGCTCCTATCGATCTGGTAAATGATGATCTGGGAAGAATGTGAGGTCGGCTGGTCGTTTCAAGCTTGTAAAGTTGTTTGCGACAACGACGCCATCTTGACCTTGAGCTCAAGCCCCTATTAATCCAGGGAGGTCTTGCTTCTCCCTACGGATCTGTAGGACCCTCAGGTCACCGTTCCCGGTTCCTGGGGCGACCGGTGAGCAGATTTGCGTATCTGTTCAGGTCAGCCAGGTGCATAAGCCCCTGACCCTCGGCATGGATTAAGAGCTGAACTGAAGTCCAGCTTTCTTTATGGCGCCCCTGGTGGTTCTCCAATTGTAACACATATTGAACTAGTACGGTTGTATCGCACATGAAAAGCACATGAAATACTGGACTGAGAAATTAGTCTGTGTCATTGATTACATCCATACAACGTATAGGATATATACCTCCCTTGTAGCATGCATTCTAAAATCACTTTAAATACAGGGCTAAGAAATAAGTTTATGTGATTGATTATATACATACAACGAATAGGATAGATTCCTGCCATGTAGCATGCATGCTAAAGTCACTTTAAATACTGGGCTAAGAAATTTTTTTTTTTATGTGATTGATTAAATCCATACAAAGAATAGGAGAGATACCTGCAGTGTAGCATGCATGCTAATGTCACCTTAAATTCTGGGCTATGAAACATTATGTGATTGATTAAATCCATACAACGAATGGGATAGATACCTGCTAAGCATTCCTTACTTGATCTGTTCTGCAGATTCATATAGCATGCATAAAGACACCTGAAATACTGGACTGAGAAATTAGTCTGTGTCATTGATTTCATCCATACAACGAATAGGATATATACCTGCCATGTAGCATGCATGCTAAAGACACTTTAAATACAGTGCTAAGAAATGACTTTATGTGATTGATTACATCCATACTACAAATGAGATATATAACTGCTATATAGCATGCATGCTAAAGACACCTGAAATACTGGACTGAGAAATTAGTCTGTGTCATTAATCACTTCCATACAACGAATGAGATATATACCTGCTATATAGCATGCATGCTAAGGACACCCTTTGAGGTTAACCTAGGCGGTTTACCGATATGTAAACAACATTTTCAAGAGAACGTCTCAACTTATTTTCTTATTTTGTAACTCACATATAATTGTAACTGACATGTTGGTTGTATCCCAAAAGTGCTATTTCAAAATTCTCTATTATTACATAGTATTATGAAATTCTATCTTCTACTGCCTATGAAATAACCTTAAGTACTTGTAGGCTAAGAAATTACTTTATGTTATTGATGACATCCATACAACGAATGAGATATATACCTGCTATATAGCATGCATGCTAAAGTCACCTTAAATGCTGGGCTAAGAAACTTTATGTGATTGATTACATCCATACAACGAATGGGATGATACATGCTGAGCACTGCTTACTTGATCTGTTCTGCAGATTCATATAGCACGTATTCTAGACCCCTTTGGTGTTAAGCTAGGCGGTTTACCAATATGTAAACCACATTTTCAAGAGAACGTCGCATCTTATTTCATTATTTTCTAACTCACATATAATTGTAACTCACATATTGAACTAGTATGGTTGTATCGCAAAAGCAACTAGTGCTATTTCCAAATTCTCTATTATTACATAGAATTATGAAATTCTATCTTCTACTGCCTATGAAATAACCTTAAATACTTCTTGGCTAAGAAATTACTTTATGTCATTAATTTCCTCCATACAACGAATGAGATATATACCTGCTATGGTATACCTGCATGTTAAAGACACATGAAATACTGGACTAAAAAATTAGTCTTTTTCATCGATTTTCATTGATCCATACAACGAATAGGGTATATACCTGCCATGTTGCTTGCATGCTATAGACACTTTAAATACTGGGCTAAGAAATCACTTTATGTGATTTACATCCATACAACAAATCGGATATATACCTGGAAAGCATTTCTTGCTTGAACAGGACCTATTCTGCAGATTCATATAGCATGCATGCTAAAGACACTCTTTGGTGTTAACCAAGGTGGTTTACCAAAATGTAAACAACATTTTCAAGAGAACGTCTCATCTTATTATATTATTTTGTAACTGACATATTGGTTGTATCGCACAAGCAACTAGTGCTGTTTCCAAATTCTCTATTAGTACGTAGGCTAGATTGTTCAAAGGCTAGCTCTAGTCGGCCCTTTCAAAAGGGCCGGCCCATCGCAAAAAAAAGTGGTGGGTCGGCTTCTTCAGGAACCAGTGGAAGCCAGAAGGCAGAGTGAAATCCTTCACAAATTAGCCACGTTGGCTTTTACCCCAGTTAAATTGAATCCACTGTTATTGTTGTTGCGTGATTACCCGGACAGACAGGCTGCAGAATACCTGGCTTCCGGATTTAAGGTGGGTTTTCGGATACCTTATACTGGGCAAAGAGTGGCTACTACCAGTGGGAATTTAAAGTCGGCAATTCAAATGCCAGAGGTAGTGGCCGAAAAAATTTGCAAGGAATGTGTGGCAGGACGGATGGCAGGGCCTTATTCAGAGCCACCTTTGGGAAACCTGTGGGTATCACCACTAGGGGTAGTGCCTAAGAAAGCCCCGGGCCAGTTTAGATTAATACAGCACCTGTCCTATCCAAAGGGTACATCAGTAAATGATGGTATTGCACAAGAACTGTGCACGGTGAAGTACTCATCATTGGATTACGCAATAAGCTTGGTAAGAGAGTGTGGAAAGGGCGCATTGATGGCGAAATGCGATATCCAATCAGCATTTCACCTGTTACCAGTGCACCCTGAGTATTTTTGCCTTTGGGGATGTTTTTTCCAAGGCAGTTGGTACGTTGATAAGGCCATGCCTATGGGTTGTTCCATAGCATGTTTCGCCTTTGAAGTTTTTAGCACATTCTTAGAGTGGGCAGTTAAATCTAGGGTTGATAGTCGTCATGTGACGCATTTTCTAGATGATTTCCTGTTTGTGGGGCCTGTGGGGACAACAAGTTGTGCGGAAAAGTTAGCAGTTTTTCAGCGGTTAGCGGGGGAATTGGGAGTTCTGCTAGCAGCTGAAAAAACTGAAGGCCCCGAAGTTAGGCTAACATATTTAGGAATTTTATTGGATGCGACGTTCTCTTGAAAATGTGGTTTACATATTGGTAAACCGACTTGGTTAACACCAAAGGGGACTAGAATACGTGCTATATGAATCTGCAGAAAAGATCAAGTAAGCAATGCTTAGCATGTATCTATCCCATTCGTTGTATGGATGTAATCAATCACATAATGTTTCTTAGCCCAGCATTTAAGGTGACTTTAGCATGCACGCTATATAGCAGGTATATATCTCATTCGTTGTATGGATGTCATCAATAACATAAAGTAATTCCTTAGCCTACAAGTACTTAAGGTTATTTCATAGGCAGTAGAAGATAGAATTTCATAATACGACGTAATAATAGAGAATTTGGAAACAGCACTAGTTGCTTGTGCGATACAACCAATATGTCAGTTACAAAATAATATAATAAGATGAGACGTTCTCTTGAAAATGTTGTTTACATTTTGGTAAACCGCCTTGGTTAACACCAAAGAGTGTCTTTAGCATGCATGCTATATGAATCGGCAGAACAGGTCCTGTTCAAGCAAGCAATGCTTGCCAGGTTGCCCATTTGTTGTATGGATGTAAATCACATAAAGTGATTTCTTAGCCCAGTATTTAAAGTGTCTATAGCATGCAAGCAACATGGCAGGTATATACCCTATTCGTTGTATGGATCAATGAAAATCAATGAAAAAGACTAATTTTTTAGTCCAGTATTTCATGTGTCTTTAACATGCAGGTATACCATAGCAGGTATATATCTCATTCGTTGTATGGAGGAAATTAATGACATAAAGTAATTTCTTAGCCAAGAAGTATTTAAGGTTATTTAAATACAACGAATGAGATATATACCTGCTATATAGCATGCATGCTAAAGACACATGAAATACTGGACTGAGAAATTAATCTTTGTCATTGATTGCATCCATACAACGAATAGGGTATATACCTGCCATGTTGCTTGCATGCTATAGACACTTTAAATACTGGGCTAAGAAATCACTTTATGTGATTTACATCCATACAACAAATGGGATATATACCTGGCAAGCATTGCTTGCTTGAACAGGACCTGTTCTGCCGATTCATATAGCATGCATGCTAAAGACACCCTTTGGGGGTAACCTAGGCGGGTTACCGATATGTAAAAAATATTTTCAAGAGAACGACTCATCTTATTTTATTATTTTGTAACTCACATATAATTGTAACACATATTTTTTTTATAATAATTTTATTGTTTATTATTATATGAAGCATTTACAGAAAAGTTGTAAAAAAAAAAAGCGACCAGTTGATATGGTTTGCCATCTCTTTTAACATAGATATTTAGTTCTCATCACATATTATTCCTAGTCTAGAAGTTTTTACCATTTTTCTTAGCCAAGTGATTGTTAGTACATATGAGATCTGTTATAGGAATACATTCTGTTATTATCTTAAATGATATTAGGTCAGTCTCCTTCATAAGTTGGCCCTAACCCAAGAATTACTACTGTTGTCTTGTTAATGCCTATAAAATATGGTTTGTCATCCTCTTTTGGCATACATATTAACATACATATTCAATTCCCATCGCATATTAATCCTGATCTAGGAGTTATTACCATCTTTCTTAACAAAGTAGTTGTTGATACATAGGAAGGTATAATCTATTATAAGGATATATTCTATTATTGTCTTAAGTGATATAAAGTCAGTTCCCTTCATATATTAGACCTGTCCTAAAGGTTGCTACTGCTTTTTTTTTTTTTCTCACAAGAAGCCAGGAGAATACTCCATTGTTCAGCTCATCTTTCAGGTGGTCGCAGAAAATGAAATTGTATTTTTTTCCATAGTAGAGTGTTTCTGATTGTCCTTCTGTCAGGGCCAGAGAAATCTCTTGCTTGATTCTTGCTTGTAATCGCCTTTGAGGGGGCTCTGAATCCTTTGTCAATCTGGATCTCTTCCTCTGGTCGCACAGAAGTATCTCCTGATAGCTTCCTAGTTGCTGTCGCTTTTGAATAGACTCTTTTTATTTTGCTGATCCAGGTCATTTCCTGCTCTGAATAGACTTCCAGGTTTTTGGTACTTTCCTTCCATGAATCTGTTTTCCCAGGTTCTTTAAAGATACTTTGGGTTTTTACATCTCTGGCACTCTCTCCCTCCAGTTGATTAACTTCCAGACATTGAAGTTTCACTTGATTTACTGTTAGCTGAGCTGCGTCATCAGCTGGTCTCTCCGGATCTTGGGCTCCATCCAAAAGCTCCCCCTTAGTCCCACGAATTTCCTTTTCCAGCTTATTGACTGCTTTCAGTATCTCTGAGTTTCCTTTGCATAACAAATGGAAAAGCTGAGCCTTAGTTAATTCTTCCATAATTCTAGGCAGTCACAAACTATAAACAGAAAGTCTCGTGAGGTCTCGCGGGAGCACGAGCGATCCCAAATTATCAGTTTGTCGATCTCCGTATCAAGTCAAATTCTCCCACTGAACGTTCACCCATAAATCTTCAAGGCACTCTCTTTGTTTGGTTAATGGGTGTAATTAGCTAGGAGTCTCTCACTCGGGGAAAGAAGGAATTCGCTTGTAAATTGGTTGAGGGGGGGGAGGGAAGAGCTTGTGAGAGGAGAGAGAGAAAAGCCAGAAAGCTTTCAATTCTTACTGTTGTAGGTTCCAGCTTCTGTCAGCTTCTGCTCCTATCGATCTGGTAAATGATGATCTGGGAAGAATGTGAGGTCGGCTGGTCGTTTCAAGCTTGTAAAGTTGTTTGCGACAACGACGCCATCTTGACCTTGAGCTCAAGCCCCTATTAATCCAGGGAGGTCTTGCTTCTCCCTACGGATCTGTAGGACCCTCAGGTCACCGTTCCCGGTTCCTGGGGCGACCGGTGAGCAGATTTGCGTATCTGTTCAGGTCAGCCAGGTGCATAAGCCCCTGACCCTCGGCATGGATTAAGAGCTGAACTGAAGTCCAGCTTTCTTTATGGCGCCCCTGGTGGTTCTCCAATTGTAACACATATTGAACTAGTACGGTTGTATCGCACATGAAAAGCACATGAAATACTGGACTGAGAAATTAGTCTGTGTCATTGATTACATCCATACAACGTATAGGATATATACTTCCCTTGTAGCATGCATTCTAAAATCACTTTAAATACAGGGCTAAGAAATAAGTTTATGTGATTGATTATATACATACAACGAATAGGATAGATTCCTGCCATGTAGCATGCATGCTAAAGTCACTTTAAATACTGGGCTAAGAATTTTTTTTTTTTATGTGATTGATTAAATCCATACAAAGAATAGGAGAGATACCTGCAGTGTAGCATGCATGCTAATGTCACCTTAAATTCTGGGCTATGAAACATTATGTGATTGATTAAATCCATACAACGAATGGGATAGATACCTGCTAAGCATTCCTTACTTGATCTGTTCTGCAGATTCATATAGCATGCATAAAGACACCTGAAATACTGGACTGAGAAATTAGTCTGTGTCATTGATTTCATCCATACAACGAATAGGATATATACCTGCCATGTAGCATGCATGCTAAAGACACTTTAAATACAGTGCTAAGAAATGACTTTATGTGATTGATTACATCCATACTACAAATGAGATATATAACTGCTATATAGCATGCATGCTAAAGACACCTGAAATACTGGACTGAGAAATTAGTCTGTGTCATTAATCACTTCCATACAACGAATGAGATATATACCTGCTATATAGCATGCATGCTAAGGACACCCTTTGAGGTTAACCTAGGCGGTTTACCGATATGTAAACAACATTTTCAAGAGAACGTCTCAACTTATTTTCTTATTTTGTAACTCACATATAATTGTAACTGACATGTTGGTTGTATCCCAAAAGTGCTATTTCAAAATTCTCTATTATTACATAGTATTATGAAATTCTATCTTCTACTGCCTATGAAATAACCTTAAGTACTTGTAGGCTAAGAAATTACTTTATGTTATTGATGACATCCATACAACGAATGAGATATATACCTGCTATATAGCATGCATGCTAAAGTCACCTTAAATGCTGGGCTAAGAAACTTTATGTGATTGATTACATCCATACAACGAATGGGATGATACATGCTGAGCACTGCTTACTTGATCTGTTCTGCAGATTCATATAGCACGTATTCTAGACCCCTTTGGTGTTAAGCTAGGCGGTTTACCAATATGTAAACCACATTTTCAAGAGAACGTCGCATCTTATTTCATTATTTTCTAACTCACATATAATTGTAACTCACATATTGAACTAGTATGGTTGTATCGCAAAAGCAACTAGTGCTATTTCCAAATTCTCTATTATTACATAGAATTATGAAATTCTATCTTCTACTGCCTATGAAATAACCTTAAATACTTCTTGGCTAAGAAATTACTTTATGTCATTAATTTCCTCCATACAACGAATGAGATATATACCTGCTATGGTATACCTGCATGTTAAAGACACATGAAATACTGGACTAAAAAATTAGTCTTTTTCATCGATTTTCATTGATCCATACAACGAATAGGGTATATACCTGCCATGTTGCTTGCATGCTATAGACACTTTAAATACTGGGCTAAGAAATCACTTTATGTGATTTACATCCATACAACAAATCGGATATATACCTGGAAAGCATTTCTTGCTTGAACAGGACCTATTCTGCAGATTCATATAGCATGCATGCTAAAGACACTCTTTGGTGTTAACCAAGGTGGTTTACCAAAATGTAAACAACATTTTCAAGAGAACGTCTCATCTTATTATATTATTTTGTAACTGACATATTGGTTGTATCGCACAAGCAACTAGTGCTGTTTCCAAATTCTCTATTAGTACGTAGGCTAGATTGTTCAAAGGCTAGCTCTAGTCGGCCCTTTCAAAAGGGCCGGCCCATCGCAAAAAAAAGTGGTGGGTCGGCTTCTTCAGGAACCAGTGGAAGCCAGAAGGCAGAGTGAAATCCTTCACAAATTAGCCACGTTGGCTTTTACCCCAGTTAAATTGAATCCACTGTTATTGTTGTTGCGTGATTACCCGGACAGACAGGCTGCAGAATACCTGGCTTCCGGATTTAAGGTGGGTTTTCGGATACCTTATACTGGGCAAAGAGTGGCTACTACCAGTGGGAATTTAAAGTCGGCAATTCAAATGCCAGAGGTAGTGGCCGAAAAAATTTGCAAGGAATGTGTGGCAGGACGGATGGCAGGGCCTTATTCAGAGCCACCTTTGGGAAACCTGTGGGTATCACCACTAGGGGTAGTGCCTAAGAAAGCCCCGGGCCAGTTTAGATTAATACAGCACCTGTCCTATCCAAAGGGTACATCAGTAAATGATGGTATTGCACAAGAACTGTGCACGGTGAAGTACTCATCATTGGATTACGCAATAAGCTTGGTAAGAGAGTGTGGAAAGGGCGCATTGATGGCGAAATGCGATATCCAATCAGCATTTCACCTGTTACCAGTGCACCCTGAGTATTTTTGCCTTTGGGGATGTTTTTTCCAAGGCAGTTGGTACGTTGATAAGGCCATGCCTATGGGTTGTTCCATAGCATGTTTCGCCTTTGAAGTTTTTAGCACATTCTTAGAGTGGGCAGTTAAATCTAGGGTTGATAGTCGTCATGTGACGCATTTTCTAGATGATTTCCTGTTTGTGGGGCCTGCGGGGACAACAAGTTGTGCGGAAAAGTTAGCAGTTTTTCAGCGGTTAGCGGGGGAATTGGGAGTTCCGCTAGCAGCTGAAAAAACTGAAGGCCCCGAAGTTAGGCTAACATATTTAGGAATTTTATTGGATGCGACGTTCTCTTGAAAATGTGGTTTACATATTGGTAAACCGACTTGGTTAACACCAAAGGGGACTAGAATACGTGATATATGAATCTGCAGAAAAGATCAAGTAAGCAATGCTTAGCATGTATCTATCCCATTCGTTGTATGGATGTAATCAATCACATAATGTTTCTTAGCCCAGCATTTAAGGTGACTTTAGCATGCACGCTATATAGCAGGTATATATCTCATTCGTTGTATGGATGTCATCAATAACATAAAGTAATTCCTTAGCCTACAAGTACTTAAGGTTATTTCATAGGCAGTAGAAGATAGAATTTCATAATACGACGTAATAATAGAGAATTTGGAAACAGCACTAGTTGCTTGTGCGATACAACCAATATGTCAGTTACAAAATAATATAATACGATGAGACGTTCTCTTGAAAATGTTGTTTACATTTTGGTAAACCGCCTTGGTTAACACCAAAGAGTGTCTTTAGCATGCATACTATATGAATCGGCAGAACAGGTCCTGTTCAAGCAAGCAATGCTTGCCAGGTTGCCCATTTGTTGTATGGATGTAAATCACATAAAGTGATTTCTTAGCCCAGTATTTATAGTGTCTATAGCATGCAAGCAACATGGCAGGTATATACCCTATTCGTTGTATGGATCAATGAAAATCAATGAAAAAGACTAATTTTTTAGTCCAGTATTTCATGTGTCTTTAACATGCAGGTATACCATAGCAGGTATATATCTCATTCGTTGTATGGAGGAAATTAATGACATAAAGTAATTTCTTAGCCAAGAAGTATTTAAGGTTATTTAAATACAACGAATGAGATATATACCTGCTATATAGCATGCATGCTAAAGACACATGAAATACTGGACTGAGAAATTAATCTTTGTCATTGATTGCATCCATACAACGAATAGGGTATATACCTGCCATGTTGCTTGCATGCTATAGACACTTCAAATACTGGGCTAAGAAATCACTTTATGTGATTTACATCCATACAACAAATGGGATATATACCTGGCAAGCATTGCTTGCTTGAACAGGACCTGTTCTGCCGATTCATATAGCATGCATGCTAAAGACACCCTTTGGGGGTAACCTAGGCGGTTTACCGATATGTAAAAAACATTTTCAAGAGAACGACTCATCTTATTTTATTATTTTGTAACTCACATATAATTGTAACACATATTGAACTAGTACGGTTGTATCGCACATGAAAAGCACATGAAATACTGGACTGAGAAATTAGTCTGTGTCATTGATTACATCCATACAACGTATAGGATATATACCTCCCTTGTAGCATGCATTCTAAAATCACTTTAAATACAGGGCTAAGAAATAAGTTTATGTGATTGATTATATACATACAACGAATAGGATAGATTCCTGCCATGTAGCATGCATGCTAAAGTCACTTTAAATACTGGGCTAAGAAATTTTTTTATGTGATTGATTAAATCCATACAAAGAATAGGAGAGATACCTGCAGTGTAGCATGCATGCTAATGTCACCTTAAATTCTGGGCTATGAAACATTATGTGATTGATTAAATCCATACAACGAATGGGATAGATACCTGCTGAGCATTCCTTACTTGATCTGTTCTGCAGATTCATATAGCATGCATAAAGACACCTGAAATACTGGACTGAGAAATTAGTCTGTGTCATTGATTTCATCCATACAACGAATAGGATATATACCTGCCATGTAGCATGCATGCTAAAGACACTTTAAATACAGTGCTAAGAAATGACTTTATGTGATTGATTACATCCATACTACAAATGAGATATATAACTGCTATATAGCATGCATGCTAAAGACACCTGAAATACTGGACTGTATCGGGGATGCTCAGAAGGTGATTCGGGCTAGCTGGTGCCTGCGGGAGCTTCGCCAAGGGACCCGCTCCGTGAGGGACTATGCTGCGGAATTCCAGATCATGGCACAAGACTTGGACTGGAATGAGCCCGCTTTAGTAGACCAGTTTGTGGCAGGACTATCAGAGAAGGTCCTGGATGAGCTGGTCCACGTAGACCGACCCCGTCGTATGAGCGACCTGGTGCAACTGTGCTACCGCATCGACGACTGCCTGGAGGAGCGGCGCCTCGCCCGGTCTGGAACCCAGCCACGAAACCGGGGAGACCAGTCTCCACCCCGTCTCACCGCTCCCAAGGCAGCAGTTCCTCTGGATCCGGGGGAACCAATGCAATTCGGCAGTGTGCGGCCTCGATTGGACCCCAGAGAAAAGCAGTGCCGCCGGACACAGAACCTGTGCCTGTACTGCGGGGGTGCAGGTCATTACGCGGGCCAGTGCCCTGAAAAAATTAAGTCAGCGGGAAACGCCCGCTCCCATCCGACTCCGGCCCTGGTCGCCTGAGAGGAACGGTGGGGGCCGCCCCAGGACTGATGCACTTACTACTGCCTGTGCGCCTGCAACTACCCCAGGGGCAGTGGCTCCTGGTCCATGCCCTGGTCAACTCCGGAGCCACCCGGTCCTACATTGACGCCACCTTCCAGCGTCAGAGACGGGTGCCCATTACAAAGAAGCAGGTTCCAGCTAAAGTGGAAGCCACAGACGGGCGATTAATCGAGGCCGGATGGGTGAAATGGGAGACCCGGCCCCTGTTGCTCCAGGTGAAACAACATACCGAGACCATGGTTTTTGACGTCGTTCACATGCTTCGATTTCCCTTGGTGCTTGGCATGGACTGGCTTGCCAAGCATAACCCGCGTATCGATTGGGTGAAGCTGGACTTACGCTTTGGCCGGGACTGCCTACATGCCACTCACCTCTCTGCCGCACCAGACAGCACTGGGCTGCCGCCTGAGTACCGGGACTATGCGGATGTCTTCGAGGAAAAGGGCGCTGATAAACTCCCTCCGCACCGACCATATGATTGCGGCATTGATCTGAAATTGGATGTGCGCCTCCCCGTCAAGTGCTTGTACGCCCTGTCGGAACCTGAACGTCAGGCCCTCTGGGAGTTCCTGGACAAGAACCTGCAGCGAGAGTTCATCCACCGGTCCTACCTCCACTCCGGTCCTCTTTGTGAAGAAGAAGGAGGGGGACTTACGAATGTGCCATGACTATCGGGCCCTCAATGAAATCACAATCAAGGACCACTACCCCTTGCCCCTCATCCCCGAGTTACTGGAACAAGTAAAGGGTGTCTGTGTGTTCACCAAGCTGGACCTGTGTGGGGCTTACAACCTCATCCGAATTCGTGCCAGGGACGAATGGAAGACTGGGTTTGGGACCCGGTACGGGCAATTTGAGTATCTGGTAATGCCTTTTGCTCTCTGCAGCGCACCCAACGTGTTCCTGCGGTTCATCAATGATGTATTCCGGGATTTGCTGGACCGCTTTGTCATCATATACCTTGATGACATCCTGGTGTACTCCCGACGGCCGGAACTGCATACCGGACATGTCCGCCAGGTCCTACAAAGGTTACGGGACCATGGCTTATATGCCAAACTCGCCAAGTGCGACTTCTCCAGGGACATTATCGACTTCTTGGAACATCGGTTGTGTGCCCAAGGGGTCCAGATGGATCCTTCCAAGGTACAGGCCATCGTTCAGTGGGAGGCCCCTCAAACCCTGTACGGGTTTCACCCTCGGTTCCTACCGGATTCCATCGTTCCACCCATGGTACCCACAGCGGCAGCTGATTTGGAGGAGCTGCAGGCCCAACACCAGATCCTCCAGTACACTTTGCAGGAAGCGCAGACCCGGTACAAAGCTCAGGCCGACGCCCATCGCTCTGAAGGAGTTCCACTAGCAGTCGGGAGTTGGGTCTGGCTGTCCACCAGGCATTTGCGGACCAACCGTCCGGCCCAAAAGCTGGATGTGCGGTTCGTGGGACCGTTTGGGGTTCTGGAACAGGAGAATCCTGTGGCCTACCGGTTGAAGCTGCCCCGATCGTATTGGATTCAACCCGTGTGCCATCGCTCGCTACTCCAACCGCTCTGCACGGACAGCCTGCATCCCCCGATACCAGCCCCTGCAGGACCCGTGTCCATCGACGGTGAAGAGGAGTACCAGGTCAGACAGGTACTGGATTCCCGAGTCCGTAGGGGCATGCTCCAGTACCTGATCAACTGGGAAGGCTACGGACCTGAGGAACGGTCCTGGGAACGCGCCAGCGAGGTCCATGCACCTGACCTGGTGCAGGACTATCACGCCCATTTTCCGGGCAAACCAGGCCCCGACCCCTCAGGAGGGGGCTCTGGAGGGGGGGGATGGTGTCACACCCCCGCTGCTGCCTCCCGACTCCCCGGGGTTGCCAGAGCAACCAGGGTCAACAGCCCAGCCAGGTCTGAGGAATGAGCTGGACCCGGGGGAGGGATGTTCCTGGCAGCTGACAGAGAACAGACCTCCGCAGGAGGAGGGATCGAACAGAGAGGAACGTGGCTGTAAGTTTAAGACAGAGCCACAGGGTGGGGCTGGCAGAATGAAGAAGGAGTCAGAGACTCCAGGCGAACTGTCAGAGGCAATGGGGTTCAGCTGGACTCACGCCGGGAGAGGAGGGGTGAGTCATCATGCAGGTGCAGCTCGTTAGATGGGCTGCATTTAGGGAGACCGAAACAGCTAGCTATCGTGGAAGCAATTGATGCGACTACCCCCCGGACCTGCTTGGCTATCGTACCTTGCTGTGTAAACCTTGACCCTCTGGCTTCGGACCTTACGACGGATTTCGGTAAAGTGATTTGGCTTGGTGAACTCTCGGACTTTCGGACTGTTTGACTACTCTTTGCCTGGCTCTACGTTGTTCTTAACACCTCCCGGTGACTTGGACTGTACCTTATCTCTGTGTGGGCTGGCCGCCCAGGCCTCACCGAGGCAGCTGCTACCGGGTGTGGCCAGCTAGGACAGCATAGGCAGATTCATATAGCATGCATGCAAAAGACACCCTTTGAGGGTAACCTAGGCGGTTTACCGATATGTAAACTATATTTTCAAGAGAACGTCTCATCTTATTGTATTATTTTGTAACTCACATATAATTGTAACTGACATATTGAACTAGTACGGTTGTATCACAAAAGGAACTAGTGCTATTTCCAAATTCTCTAATATTACATAGTATTATGAAATTCTTCTACTGCCTATGAAAAAACTTAAATACTTGTTGACTAAGAAATTACTATATGTCATTAATCAATTCCATACAACGAATGAGATATATACCTGCTATATAGCATGCATGCTAAAGACACATGAAATACTGGACTGAGAAATTATTCTTTGTCATTGATTGCGTCCATACAATGAATAGGATATATACCTGCCATATAGCATGCATGCTATAGACACTTTAAATACTGGGCTAAGAAATCACTTTATGTGATTTACATCCATACAACAAATGGGATATATACCTGGGGAAGGCACTGGCATGGGGAAGGCACTGGCAAACCACCCCGTATTGAGTCTGCCAAGAAAACGCTAGAGGGCGTCACCCCAAGGGTCAGACATGACTCGGTGCTTGCACAGGGGATACCTTTACCTTTACCTTTACCTTACCTGGCAAGCCTTGCTTGCTTGAACAGGACCTATTCTGGAGATTCATGTAGCGGTTTATCGATATGTAAAAAACATTTTCAAGAGAACGTCTCATCTTATTTTATTATTTTTTAACACACATATAATTGTAAGTGACATATGGGTTGTATCACAAAAGGAACTATTACTATTTCCAAATTCTCTATTATTACATAGTATTATGAAATTCTATCTTCTACTGCCTATGAAATAACCTTAAATACTTGTTGGCTAAGAAATTACTTTATGTCATTGATGACATCCATACAACGAATGAGATATATACCTGCTATATAGCATGCATGATAAGTCACCTTAAATGCTGGGCTAAGAAACATTATGTGATTACATCCAATGGGATAGATACCTGCTGAGCATTGCTTACTTGATCTGTTCTGCAGATTCATATAGCATGCACTCTAGACCCCTTTGGTGTTAACCAAGCGGTTAACCAATATGTGAACCACATTTTCAAGAGAACATCGCATCTAATTTTATTATTTTATAACTCACATATAATTGTAACTCACATATTGAACTAGTACGGTTGTTTCGCAAAAGCAACTAGTGCTATTAACAAATTCTCTATTATTACATAGTATTATGAAATTCTATCTTCTACTGCCTATGAAATAACCTTAAATACTTGTTGGCTAAGAAATTACTTTATGCCATTAAATACTTCCATTCAACGAATGAGATATATACCTGCTATATAGCATGCATGCTAAAGACAATTTAAATACTGGACTGAGAAATTAGGCTGTGTCAATGATTACATCCATACAACGAATAGGAGATATACCTGCCATGGAGCATGCATGCTAAAGACACTTTAAATACAGGGCTAAGAAATCACTTTATGTGATTGATTAAATCCATACAACGAATAGGAGAGATACCTGTCATGTAGCATGCATGCTAAAGTCACCTTAAATATTGGGCTAAGAAATCACTTTATGTGATTTACATCCATACAACAAATGGGATATATACCTGGCAAGCATTGCTTGC
The DNA here is from genome assembly GCF_049243985.1 of Paroedura picta. Taxonomy (NCBI): domain Eukaryota; kingdom Metazoa; phylum Chordata; class Lepidosauria; order Squamata; family Gekkonidae; genus Paroedura; species Paroedura picta. The sequence continues at coordinate 76,696,692 of NC_135377.1, read as the reverse complement.
TTGAACAGGCCCTGTTCTGCAGATTCATATAGCATGCTTGCTAAAGAATCCCTTTGGGGTTAACCTAGGCGGTTTACCGATATGTAAAAAACATTTTCAAGAGAACGTCTCATCTTATTTTATTATTTTGTAACTCACATATAATTGTAACTGACTTAATGGTTGCATCGCAAAAGCAACTAGTGCTATTTCCAAATTCTCTATTATTACATAGAATTTTGAAATTCTATCTTCTGCTGCCTATGAAATAACCTTAAGTACTTGTAGGCTACGAAATTACTTTATGTTACTGATGACATCCATACAACGAATGAGATATATACCTGCTATATAGCATGCTTGCTAAAGTCACCTTAAATGCTGGGCTAAGATACATTATCTTACTGATGACATCCATACAACGAATAGGATAGATTCCTACCATGTAGCATGCATGCTAAAGTCACTTTAAATACTGGGATAAGAAATCACTTTATGTGATTGATTAAATCCATACAACGAATAGGAGAGATACCTGCCATGTAGCATGCATGCTAAAGTCACCTTAAATATCTGGCTAAGAAATCACTTTATGTGATTTACATCCATACAACAAAAGGGATTGCTTGCTTGAATAGGACCTGTTCTGCATATTCATATAACATGAATGCTAAAGAGACCCCTTGGGGATAACCTAGGCGGTTTACCGATATGTAAACAACATTTTCAAGAGAACGTAATTGTAACTCACATATTGAACTTGTACGGTTGTATCGCAAAAGCAACTAGTGCTATTAAAAAATTCTCTATTATTACATAGTATTATGAAGTTCTCTCTTCTACTGCCTATGAAATAACCTTAAATAATTGTTGGTTAAGAAATTACTTTATGTCTTTATATACTTCCATACAACAAATGAGATATATACCTGCTATATATCATGCATGCTAAAGACACATGAAATACTGGACTGAGAAATTAGTCTTTGTCATTGATTACATCCATACAAGGAATAGGATATATACCTGCCATGTAGCATGCATGCTAAAGACAATTTAAATACTGGGCTAAGAAATCACTTTATCTGATTTACATCCATACAACAAATCGGATATATACCTGGCAAGCATTGCTTGCTTGAACAGGACCTATTCTGCAGATTCATATAGCATGCATGCTAAAGACATATGAAATACTGGACTGAGAAATTAGTCTTTGTCTTTGATTACATCCATACAAGGAATAGGATATATACCTGCCATGTAGCATGCATGCTAAAGACAATTTAAATACTGGGCTAAGAAATCTCTTTATCTGATTTACATCCATACAACAAATGGGATATAAACCTGGCAAGCATTGCTTGCTTCAACAGGACCTGTTCTGCAGATTCATATAGCATGCATGTTAAAGACACATGAAATACTGGTCTGAGAAATTAGTCTGTGTCATTGATTACATCCATACAATGAATAGGATAGATACCTGCCATGTAGCATGCATGCTAAAGTCATGATAAGTCACCTTAAATGCTGTGCTAAAAAACATTATGTGATTGATTACATCCATACAACGAATGGGATAGATACCTGCCATGTAGCATGCATGCTAAAGACACTATAAATACTGGGCTAAGAAATCACTTTATGTGATTTACATCCATACAACAAATGGGATATATACCTGGCAAGCACATATAATTGTAACTCACATATTGAACTAGTACGGTTGTATAGCAAAAGGAACTAGTGCTACTAACAAATTCTCTATTAGTACATAGTATTATGAAATTCTATCTTCTACTGCCTATGAAATAACCTTAAATACTTGTTGGCTAAGAAATTACATTATGCCATTAAATACTACCACACAACGAATGAGATATGTACCTGCTATATAGCATGCATGCTAAAGACACATGAAATACTGGACTGAGAAATTAGTCTGTGTCATTGATTACATCCATACAACGAATAGAATATATACCTGCCATGTAGCATGCATGCTAAAGTCACTTTAAATACTGGGCTACGAAATCACTTTATGTCATTGATTAAATCCATACAACGAATAGGAGAGATACGTGCCATGTAGCATGCATGCTATTGTCAAATATTGGGCTAAGAAATCTCTTTATGTGATTTACATCATACAACAAACGGGATATATACCTGGCTAGCATTGCTTGCTTGGACAGGACCCGTTCTGCAGATTCGTATAGCATGCATGCTAAAGACACACTTTGGGGTTAACCTAGGAGGTTTACCGATATGTAAACAACATTTTCAAGACAACGTCTCATCTTATTTTATTATTTTGTAACTCACATATAATTGTAACTGACATATTGGTTGTATCGCAAAAGCAACTAGTGCCATTTACAAATTCTCTATTATTACATAGTATTATGAAATTCTATCTTCTACTGCCTATGAAATAACCTTAAATACTTGTTGGCTAATAAATTACTTTATGTCATTAATCACTTCCATTCAACGAATGAGATATATACCTGCTATATGTCATGCATGCTAAAGACACATGGAATACTGGACTGAGAAATTAGTCTTTGTCATTGATTACATCCATACAACGAATAGGATATATACCTGCCATGTAGCATGCATACTAAAGTCACTTTAAATACTGGGCTGAGCAATCACTTCATGTGATTTACATTCATACAACAAATGGGATATATACCTGGCAAGCATTGCTGGCTTGAACAGGACCTATTCTGCAGATTCATATAGCATGCATGCTAAAGACACACTTTGGGGTTAACCTAGGTGGTTTACCCATATGTAAACAACATTTTCAAGAGAACATCTCATCTTATTTTATTATTTTGTAACTCACATATAATTGTAATTGACATATTGGTTGTATCGCAAAAGCAACTACTGCTATTTCCAAATTCTCTATTATAACATTGTATTATGAAATTCTATAATCTACTGCCTATAAAATAACCTTAAATACTTGTTGGCTAAGAAATTATTTTATCTTATTGATGACATCCATACAACGATTGAGATATATACCTGCTATATAGCATGCATGATAAGTCACCTTAAATGCTGGGCTAAGAAACATTATGTGATTGATTACATCCATACAACGAATAGGATAGATACCTGCCATGTAGCATGCATGCTAAAGTCATGATATGTCACCTTAAATGCTGGCCTAATAAACATTATGTGATTGATTACATCCATACAACGAGTGGGATAGATACCTGCCATGTAGCATGCATGCTAAAGACACTTTAAATACTGGGCTAAGAAATCACATTATGTGATTGACATCCATAGAACATATGGGATATATACCTGGCAAGCATTGCTTGCTTGAACAGGACCTGTTCTGCAGATTCATATAGCATGCATGCTAAAGACATATGAAATACTGGACTGAGAAATTAGTCCTTGTCATTGATTACATCCATACAACGAATAGGATATATACCTGCCATGTAGCATGCATGCTAAAGACACAGGGCTAAGAAATCACTTTATGTGATTGTTTACATCCATACAACTAATAGGATAGATACCTGACTTTATTTCATAGTTATTTCATAGGCAGTAGAAGATAGAATTTCATAATACTATGTAATAATAGCCGTCGGGATTCGTTGTATGGATGTAATCAATGACACAGACTAATTTCTCAGTCCAGTATTTCATGTGTCTTTAGCATGCATGCTATATAGCAGGTATATATCTCATTCGGTGTATGGATGTCATCAATAACATAAAGTAATTTCTTAGCCAACAAGTATTTAAGGTTATTTCATAGGGAGTAGAAGATAGAATTTCATAATACTATGTAATAATAGCCGTCGGGACTTACCCTGGCGGCGTTTGCCGCGGCGGGGAAGCCCCGCGCCGCAAAGGAAGTGGACGGTCCCAGGGTCCTCCGGGGCAGCTGTTGGCCTCCTCCTGGCCCCCTCCGTTGACACCAAGGCCAGAGGGAAAGCCTCAAATAATGCTCAAGCCCGGTGTGATTTAAAGGAACACAATTCGTGGATCGTGAAGGTGTGTCCTTATGTCCGGCGGGCCGAGTCGGAGAAGCACTGGCTAACGGGCAGAAGGGACAGCTGAGGAGTGTGCTGGGAGTATAATAAAGGGGCTTGCCAGAGGCAGAAGTGCCGCTTTGAGCACGCCTTTGAGGTGTGTGGCGGAAGTCACATGAGGCTAGATTGTTCAAAGGCTAGCTCTAGTCGGCCCTTTCGAAAGGGCCGGCCCATCGCAAAAAAAAAGTGGTGGGTCGGCTTCTTCAGGAACCAGTGGAAGCCAGAAGGCAGAGTGAAATCCTTCACAAATTAGCCACGTTGGCTGTTACCCCAGTTAAATTGAATCCACTGTTATTGTTGTTGCGTGATTACCCGGACAGACAGGCTGCAGAATACCTGGCTTCCGGATTTAAGGTGGGTTTTCGGATACCTTATACTGGGCAAAGAGTGGCTACTACCAGTGGGAATTTAAAGTCGGCAATTCAAATGCCAGAGGTAGTGGCCGAAAAAATTCGCAAGGAATGTGTGGCAGGACGGATAGCAGGGCCTTATTCAGAGCCACCTTTGGGAAAACTGCGGGTATCACCACTAGGGGTAGTGCCTAAGAAATCCCCGGGCCAGTTTAGATTAATACAGCACCTGTCTTATCCAAAGGGTACATCAGTAAATGATGGTATTGCACAAGAACTGTGCACGGTGAAGTACTCATCATTGGATTACGCAATGACATAGACTAATTTATCAGTCCAGTATTTCATGAGTCTTCAGCATGCATGCTATACAGCAGGTATATATCTCATTCGTTGTATGGAAGTAAATAATGAGATAAAGTGATTTCTTAGCCTACAATACTACGTAATAATAGAGAATTTGGAAATAGCACTAGTTGCTTTTGCGATACAAACGTAGTAGTTAAATATATCAGTTACAATTATCTGTGATTTACAAAATAATAAAATAAGATGAGACGTTCTCTTGAAATTGTTGTTTACATTTTGGTAAACCGCCTTGGTTAACACCAAAGAGTGTCTTTAGCATGCATTCTATATGAATCTGCAGAATAAGTCCTGGTCAAGCAAGTTAAGCTTGCCAGGTATATATCCCATTTATTGTATGGATGTAAATCACATAAAGTGATTGCTTAGCTTAGTATTTAAGGTGACTTTAGCATGCATGCTACATGGCAGGTATATATCCTATTCGATGTATGGAAGTAAATCTATGACTCAGACTAATTTATCAGTCAAGTATTTCATGAGTCTTTAGCATGTATGCTATATAGCAGGTATATATCTCATTTGTTGTATGGAAGTAATTAATGACATAAAGTGATTTCTTAGCCAACATGTATTTAAGGTTATTACATAGGCAGTAGAAGATAGAATTTCATTATACTATGTAATAATAGAGAATTTGGAAATAGCACTAGTTGCTTTTGCGATACAACCATAGTAGTTAAATATAATGGGTTTTCAGTATCCCCGGCTCTGTGGCGGGAAGGTGGCATGGGGAAGATCCCTTTGCGAGTGAGACAGGCTTGCAAGCTGGCTCACTCTTTGGTGGGGGCCTCAATAAGAGGCTGGGTGTTAGCGGATCCGGATGGCCCCCCGGTCATGGAGGGGGGGTCTAGTCGGTGACGCATTCCGGATGGCAAGGAACCTGACAGAGGTTCACGCCTCAGTGGGATTCCTATGGGTGCCATCTCCCTAAAGGTAAAGGTAAAGGTATCCCCTGTGCAAGCACGGAGTCATGTCTGACCCTTGGGGTGACGTCCTCTAGCGTTTTCATGGCAGACTCAATACGGGGTGGTTTGCCAGTGCCTTCCCCAGTCATTACCGTTTTACCCCCCAGCAGCAAGCTGGGTACTCATTTTACCGACCTCGGAAGGATGGAAGGCTGAGTCAACCTTGAGCCGGCCGCTGGGATTGAACTCCCAGCCTCATGGGCAAAGCTTTCAGACGGCTGCCTTACCACTCTGCGCCACAAGAGGCCCGCCATCTCCCTATTACTCAAGAAACAGAACGTATCCCGGGCTATTTTAAACAAATTCACAATGAATACAAATAAACATTTATTATCTCTTCTTTTTTATATATGTATATATATATAAGCACAACCAGAACGGCCTCCAGATTTAACCGTTTTCAATTGAGTTTTCCTCAGTGGTTGTTTTTCTAAAATATAAAAGCATACAATTAATACAGGCTTATCAAACATTTTTACAAAACAGAAGAGAACATATTTAACTGAACACAGTCATTATTCCAGTCTGCAATAGTGCATACCTCCTATAATTCTTATAAACATACAGTCATTGTTTCTTTAAGTATCATATATATGTATAAATCAAAAGCCAGCTTTTTGGCTATTATCGTAAAAAATATAAAAATTATAAAAATTATACTAAAGGGCCAAGTCTTACCAACTTTTTGTATAGTTAATGAAGTCCAACAAAAGGATCTAAAATAAAATAACACTGCTTTGAAATTTATAGATTTATAAATCTATTATTCTCTATTATTACATAGTATTATGAAATTCTATATTCTACTGCCTATGAAATAACCTTAAATACTCGTTGGCTAAGGAATTCTATATGTCATTAATTACTTCCATACAACGAATGAGATATATACCTGCTATATAGCATGCATTCTAAAAACACATGAAATACTGGACTGAGAAATTAGTCTGTGTCATTGATTATATCCATACAACGAATAGGATATACACCTGCCATGTAGCATCCATGCCCAAGTAACTTTAAATACAGGGTTAAGAAATAACTTTATGTGATTGAGTACATCCACACAACGAATAGGAAATATATCTGCCATGTAGCATGCATGCTAAACTCACTTTAAATACTGGGCTAAGAAATCACTTTATGTGATTGATTAAATCCATACAATGGAGAGAAAAGATGTAGCATATGCATGCTAAAGTCACCTTAAATACAGGGCTAAGAAATAATATTATGTGATTTATATCCATACAATAAATGGGATATACACCTGGCAGCCATTGTTTGCTTGAACAGGACGTGTTCGGCTGATTCATATAGCATGCATGCTAAAGACACCCTTTGGGTTTAACCTAGAGCGGTTTACCGATATATAAAAAACAGTTCCATCCTTAAATATAAAACAGTTCCAAGAAGGTAAGGTCTCTTAGATGGGCAAGTTGCCCATCTCGGCAAAATATCTGGTATAACTTGATATTGCTGCCCCATAGACCCACTGCGTTGCTGGAGCCAATGAGTTGTTAACTGCGTCTATGATGGTTCCGAGCCAAGCCTCCACAAGTGGTCTGGGAACTGGTCCGGGAACTGGTTTGCTGCTGGTGCCAACTGACGAAACCTTTCTTCCTGAAACCGAGATAAAGCATCCGCGATGTCATTAGACACGTGTCTGGCCCCAAACGAAATGTTGTGCCCCAGGCAAACCCGCACCAGTTTCCGCACCAATTGCATGACGCGCGGAGACTTACTGGACTGGCGATTAATAATGCGTACAACCACTTGGTTATCGCACCAAAAAAGAACCTTACAATCTTGAAACAACTCTCTCCACATAGTGACAGCAGCCATCACCGGAAACAGTTCCAAGAAGGTAAGGTCTCTTAGAATTCCCATTTGTTCCCATTCCGCAGGCCACCTCTTTGCACACCATCTACTCCCGAAAATAACCTCAAAACCCAAACTCCTTGCAGCATCAGAATTAACCTGGAAAGAATTCTCAGGAGTCACCGGTGTTTGCCACAGTGATACTCCATTAAAGTCCTGTAAAAAATCACTCCAAACTCTTAAGTCCTCCTTCAAAGACTTCGTTAGCCTGATGTGGTGATGTGCCGAGGTTACCCCAGCGGTTGATCTTGCCAAATGAGCTCAAAAATCTCGACCTGGTGACACTGCTTTACACGCAAAGTTCAAATGTCCAAGTAGACTCTGCATTTCCTTTAGGGTACATTTCCGCTTACCCAGCATGCTAAACAGTGTGTTCCGCAGAGCAATAATCTTATCGTCTGGAAGCTTTGACAACCCAGCCTCCGAATCCAATAAAATTCATAAATATGTTAGCCTAACTTCGGGGCCTTCAGTTTTTTCAGCTGCTAGCGGAACTCCCAATTCCCCCGCTAACCGCTGAAAAACTGCTAACTTTTCCGCACAACTTGTTGTCCCCGCAGGCCCCACAAACAGGAAATCATCTAGAAATGCGTCACATGACGACTATCAACCCTAGATTTAACTGCCCACTCTAAGAATGTGCTAAAAACATCAAAGGCGAAACATACTATGGAACAACCCATAGGCATGGCCTTATCAACGTACCAACTGCCTTGGAAAAAACATCCCAAAAGGCAAAAATACTCAGGGTGCACTGGTAACAGGTGAAATGCTGATTGGATATCGCATTTCGCCATCAATGTGCCCTTTCCACACTACCTTACCAAGCTTATTGCATAATCCAATGATGAGTACTTCACCGTGCACAGTTCTTGTGCAATACCATCATTTACTGATGTACCCTTTGGATAGGACAGGTGCTGTATTAATCTAAACTGGCCCGGGGCTTTCTTAGGCACTACCCCTAGTGGTGATACCCGCAGTTTTCCCAAAGGTGGCTCTGAATGCCATCCGTCCTGCCACACATTCCTTGCGAATTTTTTCGGCCACTACCTCTGGCATTTGAATTGCCGACTTTAAATTCCTACTGGTAGTAGCCACTCTTTGCCCAGTATAAGGTATCCGAAAACCCACCTTAAATCCGGAAGCCAGGTACTCTGCAGCCTGTCTGTCCGGGTAATCACGCAACAAAAATAACAGTGGATTCAATTTAACTGGGGTAACAGCCAACGTGGCTAATTTGTGAAGGATTTCACTCTGCCTTCTGGCTTCCACTGGTTCCTGAAGAAGCCGACCCACCACTTTTTTTTTTGCGATGGGCCGGCCCTTTCGAAAGGGCCGACTAGAGCTAGCCTTTGAACAATCTAGCCTCATGTGACTTCCGCCACACACCTCAAAGCATGCTCAAAACGGCACTTCTGCCTCTGGCAAGCCCCTTTATTATACTCCCAGCACACTCCTCAGCTGTCCCTTCTGCCCGTTAGCCAGTGCTTCTCCGACTCGGCCCGCCGGACATAAGGACACATGCTACATGGCAGGTATATATCCTATTCCTTGTATGGATGTAATCAATGACAAAGACTAATTTCTCAGTCCAGTATTTCATATGTCTTTAGCATGCATGCTATATGAATCTGCAGAATATGTCTTGTTCAAGCAAGAAATGCTTGCCAGGTATATATCCGATTTGTTGTATGGATGTAAATCAGAAAAAGTGATTTCTTAGCCCAGTATTTAAATTGTCTTTAGCATGCATGCTACATGGCAGGTATATATCCTATTCCTTGTATGGATGTAATCAATGACAAAGACTAATTTCTCAGTCCAGTATTTCATGTGTCTTTAGCATGCATGATATATAGCAGGTATATAGCTCATTCGTTGTATGGAAGTATATAAAGACATAAAGTAATTTCTTAACCAACTATTATTTAAGGTTATTTCATAGGCAGTAGAAGATAGAACTTCATAATACTATGTAATAATAGAGAATTTGTTAATAGCACTAGTTGCTTTTGCTATACAACCGCACTAGTTCAATATGTGAGTTACAATTATATGTGCTTGCCAGGTATATATCCCATTTGTTGTATGGATGTAAATCACATAAAGTGATTTCTTAGCCCAGTATTTATAGTGTCTTTAGCATGCATGCTACATGGCAGGTATCTATCCCATTCGTTGTATGGATGTAATCAATCACATAATGTTTCTTAGCACAGCATTTAAGGTGACTTATCATGACTTTAGCATGCATGCTACATGGCAGGTGTCTATCCTATTCATTGTATGGATGTAATCAATGACACAGACTAATTTCTCAGACCAGTATTTCATGTGTCTTTAGCATGCATGCTATATGAATCTGCAGAACAGGTCCTGTTGAAGCAAGCAATGCTTGCCAGGTTTATATCCCATTTGTTGTATGGATGTAAATCAGATAAAGAGATTTCTTAGCCCAGTATTTAAATTGTCTTTAGCATGCATGCTACATGGCAGGTATATATCCTATTCCTTGTATGGATGTAATCAATGACAATGACTAATTTCTCAGTCCAGTATTTCATATGTCTTTAGCATGCATGCTATATGAATCTGCAGAATAGGTCTTGTTCAAGCAAGCAATGCTTGCCAGGTATATATCTGATTTGTTGTATGGATGTAAATCAGATAAAGTGATTTCTTATCCCAGTATTTAAATTGTCTTTAGCATGCATGCTACATGGCAGGTATATATCCTATTCCTTGTATGGATGTAATCAATGACAAAGACTAATTTCTCAGTCCAGTATTTCATGTGTCTTTAGCATGCATGATATATAGCAGGTATATATCTCATTCGTTGTATGGAAGTATATAAAGACATAAAGTAATTTCTTAACCAACAATTATTTAAGGTTATTTCATAGGCAGTAGAAGATAGAACTTCATAATACTATGTAATAATAGAGAATTTCTTAATAGCACTAGTTGCTTTTGCGATGCAACCAATAAGTCAGTTACAATTATATGTGAGTTACAAAATAATAAAATAAGATGAGACGTTCTCTTGAAAATGTTTTTTACATATCGGTAAACCGCCTAGGTTAACCCCAAAGGGTGTCTTTAGCATGCATGCTATATGAATCTGCAGAACAGGTCCTGTTCAAGCAAGCAATGCTTGCCAGGTATATATCCCATTTGTTGTATGGATGTAAATTACAAAAAGTGATTTCTTAGCCCAATATTTAAGGTGACTTTAGCATGCATGCTACATGGCAGGTATCTCTCCTATTCGTTGTATGGATTTAATCAATCACATAAAGTGATTTCTTAGCCCTGTATTTAAAGTGTCTTTAGCATGCATGCTACATGGCAGGTATATCTCCTATTCGTTGTATGGATGTAATCATTGACACAGCCTAATTTCTCAGTCCAGTATTTAAATTGTCTTTAGCATGCATGCTATATAGCAGGTATATAGCTCATTCGTTGTATGGAAGTATTTAATGGCATAATGTAATTTCTTAGCCAACAAGTATTTAAGGTTATTTCATAGGCAGTAGAAGATAGAATATAATACTATATAATAATAGAGAATTTGTTAATAGCACTAGTTGCTTTTGCGAAACAACCGTACTAGTTCAATATGTGAGTTACAATTATATGTGAATTAGAAAATAATAAAATTAGATGCGACGTTCTCTTGAAAATGTGGTTCACATATTGGTTAACCGCTTGGTTAACACCAAAGGGGTCTAGAGTGCATGCTATATGAATCCACAGAACAGATCAAGTAAGCAATGCTCAGCAGGTATCTATCCCATTGGATGTAATCACATAATGTTTCTTAGCCCAGCATTTAAGGTGACTTATCATGCATGCTATATAGCAGGTATATATCTCATTCGTTGTATGGATGTCATCAATGACATAAAGTAATTTCTTAGCCAACAAGTATTTAAGGTTATTTCATAGGCAGTAGAAGATAGAATTTCATAATACTATGTAATAATAGAGAATTTGGAAATAGTAATAGTTCCTTTTGTGATACAACACATATGTCACTTACAATTATATGTGTGTTACAAAATAATAAAATAAGATGAGACGTTCTCTTTTAAATATTTTTTACATATCGATAAACCGCTATATGAATCTGCAGAACAGGTCCTGTTCAAGCAAGCAAGGCTTGCCAGGTATATATCCCATTTGTTGTATGGATGTAAATCACATAAAGTGATTTCTTAGCCCAGTATTTAAAGTGTCTATAGCATGCATGCTATATGGCAGGTATATATCCTATTCGTTATATGGACGCAATCAATGACAAAGACTAATTTCTCAGTCCAGTATTTCATGTGTCTTTAGCATGCATGCTATATAGCAGGTATATATCTCATTCGTTGTATGGAATTGATTAATGACATATAGTAATTTCTTAGTCAACAAGTATTTAAGTTTTTTCATAGGCAGTAGAAGAATTTCATAATACTATGTAATAATAGAGAATTTGGAAATAGCACTAGTTGCTTTTGCGATACAAACTTAGTAGTTAAATATATCAGTTACAATTATCTGTGTTTTACAAAATAATAAAATAAGATGAGACGTTCTCTTGAAATTGTTGTTTACATTTTGGTAAACCGCCTTGGTTAACACCAAAGAGTGTCTTTAGCATGCATTCTATATGAATCTGCAGAATAAGTCCTGGTCAAGCAAGTTAAGCTTGCCAGGTATATATCCCATTTATTGTATGGATGTAAATCACATAAAGTGATTGCTTAGCTTAGTATTTAAGGTGACTTTAGCATGCATGCTACATGGCAGGTATATATCCTATTCGATGTATGGAAGTAAATCTATGACTCAGACTAATTTATCAGTCAAGTATTTCATGAGTCTTTAGCATGTATGCTATATAGCAGGTATATATCTCATTTGTTGTATGGAAGTAATTAATGACATAAAGTGATTTCTTAGCCAACATGTATTTAAGGTTATTACATAGGCAGTAGAAGATAGAATTTCATTATACTATGTAATAATAGAGAATTTGGAAATAGCACTAGTTGCTTTTGCGATACAACCATAGTAGTTAAATATAATGGGTTTTCAGTATCCCCGGCTCTGTGGCGGGAAGGTGGCATGGGGAAGATCCCTTTGCGAGTGAGACAGGCTTGCAAGCTGGCTCACTCTTTGGTGGGGGCCTCAATAAGAGGCTGGGTGTTAGCGGATCCGGATGGCCCCCCGGTCATGGAGGGGGGGTCTAGTCGGTGACGCATTCCGGATGGCAAGGAACCTGACAGAGGTTCACGCCTCAGTGGGATTCCTATGGGTGCCATCTCCCTAAAGGTAAAGGTAAAGGTATCCCCTGTGCAAGCACGGAGTCATGTCTGACCCTTGGGGTGACGTCCTCTAGCGTTTTCATGGCAGACTCAATACGGGGTGGTTTGCCAGTGCCTTCCCCAGTCATTACCGTTTTACCCCCCAGCAGCAAGCTGGGTACTCATTTTACCGACCTCGGAAGGATGGAAGGCTGAGTCAACCTTGAGCCGGCCGCTGGGATTGAACTCCCAGCCTCATGGGCAAAGCTTTCAGACGGCTGCCTTACCACTCTGCGCCACAAGAGGCCCGCCATCTCCCTATTACTCAAGAAACAGAACGTATCCCGGGCTATTTTAAACAAATTCACAATGAATACAAATAAACATTTATTATCTCTTCTTTTTTATATATGTATATATATATAAGCACAACCAGAACGGCCTCCAGATTTAACCGTTTTCAATTGAGTTTTCCTCAGTGGTTGTTTTTCTAAAATATAAAAGCATACAATTAATACAGGCTTATCAAACATTTTTACAAAACAGAAGAGAACATATTTAACTGAACACAGTCATTATTCCAGTCTGCAATAGTGCATACCTCCTATAATTCTTATAAACATACAGTCATTGTTTCTTTAAGTATCATATATATGTATAAATCAAAAGCCAGCTTTTTGGCTATTATCGTAAAAAATATAAAAATTATAAAAATTATACTAAAGGGCCAAGTCTTACCAACTTTTTGTATAGTTAATGAAGTCCAACAAAAGGATCTAAAATAAAATAACACTGCTTTGAAATTTATAGATTTATAAATCTATTATTCTCTATTATTACATAGTATTATGAAATTCTATATTCTACTGCCTATGAAATAACCTTAAATACTCGTTGGCTAAGGAATTCTATATGTCATTAATTACTTCCATACAACGAATGAGATATATACCTGCTATATAGCATGCATTCTAAAAACACATGAAATACTGGACTGAGAAATTAGTCTGTGTCATTGATTATATCCATACAACGAATAGGATATACACCTGCCATGTAGCATCCATGCCCAAGTAACTTTAAATACAGGGTTAAGAAATAACTTTATGTGATTGAGTACATCCACACAACGAATAGGAAATATATCTGCCATGTAGCATGCATGCTAAACTCACTTTAAATACTGGGCTAAGAAATCACTTTATGTGATTGATTAAATCCATACAATGGAGAGAAAAGATGTAGCATATGCATGCTAAAGTCACCTTAAATACAGGGCTAAGAAATCATATTATGTGATTTACATCCATACAATAAATGGGATATATACCTGGCAGCCATTGCTTGCTTGAACAGGACGTGTTCGGCTGATTCATATAGCATGCATGCTAAAGACACCCTTTGGGGTTAACCTAGAGCGGTTTACCGATATATAAAAAACAGTTCCATCCTTAAATATAAAACAGTTCCAAGAAGGTAAGGTCTCTTAGATGGGCAAGTTGCCCATCTCGGCAAAATATCTGGTATAACTTGATATTGCTGCCCCATAGACCCACTGCGTTGCTGGAGCCAATGAGTTGTTAACTGCGTCTATGATGGTTCCGAGCCAAGCCTCCACAAGTGGTCTGGGAACTGGTCCGGGAACTGGTTTGCTGCTGGTGCCAACTGACGAAACCTTTCTTCCTGAAACCGAGATAAAGCATCCGCGATGTCATTAGACACGTGTCTGGCCCCAAACGAAATGTTGTGCCCCAGGCAAACCCGCACCAGTTTCCGCACCAATTGCATGACGCGCGGAGACTTACTGGACTGGCGATTAATAATGCGTACAACCACTTGGTTATCGCACCAAAAAAGAACCTTACAATCTTGAAACAACTCTCTCCACATAGTGACAGCAGCCATCACCGGAAACAGTTCCAAGAAGGTAAGGTCTCTTAGAATTCCCATTTGTTCCCATTCCGCAGGCCACCTCTTTGCACACCATCTACTCCCGAAAATAACCTCAAAACCCAAACTCCTTGCAGCATCAGAATTAACCTGGAAAGAATTCTCAGGAGTCACCGGTGTTTGCCACAGTGATACTCCATTAAAGTCCTGTAAAAAATCACTCCAAACTCTTAAGTCCTCCTTCAAAGACTTCGTTAGCCTGATGTGGTGATGTGCCGAGGTTACCCCAGCGGTTGATCTTGCCAAATGAGCTCAAAAATCTCGACCTGGTGACACTGCTTTACACGCAAAGTTCAAATGTCCAAGTAGACTCTGCATTTCCTTTAGGGTACATTTCCGCTTACCCAGCATGCTAAACAGTGTGTTCCGCAGAGCAATAATCTTATCGTCTGGAAGCTTTGACAACCCAGCCTCCGAATCCAATAAAATTCATAAATATGTTAGCCTAACTTCGGGGCCTTCAGTTTTTTCAGCTGCTAGCGGAACTCCCAATTCCCCCGCTAACCGCTGAAAAACTGCTAACTTTTCCGCACAACTTGTTGTCCCCGCAGGCCCCACAAACAGGAAATCATCTAGAAATGCGTCACATGATGACTATCAACCCTAGATTTAACTGCCCACTCTAAGAATGTGCTAAAAACTTCAAAGGCGAAACATACTATGGAACAACCCATAGGCATGGCCTTATCAACGTACCAACTGCCTTGGAAAAAACATCCCAAAAGGCAAAAATACTCAGGGTGCACTGGTAACAGGTGAAATGCTGATTGGATATCGCATTTCGCCATCAATGTGCCCTTTCCACACTACCTTACCAAGCTTATTGCATAATCCAATGATGAGTACTTCACCGTGCACAGTTCTTGTGCAATACCATCATTTACTGATGTACCCTTTGGATAGGACAGGTGCTGTATTAATCTAAACTGGCCCGGGGATTTCTTAGGCACTACCCCTAGTGGTGATACCCGCAGTTTTCCCAAAAGTGGCTCTGAATAAGGCCCTGCCATCCGTCCTGCCACACATTCCTTGCGAATTTTTTCGGCCACTACCTCTGGCATTTGAATTGCCGACTTTAAATTCCCACTGGTAGTAGCCACTCTTTGCCCAGTATAAGGTATCCGAAAACCCACCTTAAATCCGGAAGCCAGGTATTCTGCAGCCTGTCTGTCCGGGTAATCACGCAACAAAAATAACAGTGGATTCAATTTAACTGGGGTAACAGCCAACGTGGCTAATTTGTGAAGGATTTCACTCTGCCTTCTGGCTTCCACTGGTTCCTGAAGAAGCCGACCCACCACTTTTTTTTTTGCGATGGGCCGGCCCTTTCGAAAGGGCCGACTAGAGCTAGCCTTTGAACAATCTAGCCTCATGTGACTTCCGCCACACACCTCAAAGCATGCTCAAAACGGCACTTCTGCCTCTGGCAAGCCCCTTTATTATACTCCCAGCACACTCCTCAGCTGTCCCTTCTGCCCGTTAGCCAGTGCTTCTCCGACTCGGCCCGCCGGACATAAGGACACATGCTACATGGCAGGTATATATCCTATTCCTTGTATGGATGTAATCAATGACAAAGACTAATTTCTCAGTCCAGTATTTCATATGTCTTTAGCATGCATGCTATATGAATCTGCAGAATATGTCTTGTTCAAGCAAGAAATGCTTGCCAGGTATATATCCGATTTGTTGTATGGATGTAAATCAGAAAAAGTGATTTCTTAGCCCAGTATTTAAATTGTCTTTAGCATGCATGCTACATGGCAGGTATATATCCTATTCCTTGTATGGATGTAATCAATGACAAAGACTAATTTCTCAGTCCAGTATTTCATGTGTCTTTAGCATGCATGATATATAGCAGGTATATAGCTCATTCGTTGTATGGAAGTATATAAAGACATAAAGTAATTTCTTAACCAACTATTATTTAAGGTTATTTCATAGGCAGTAGAAGATAGAACTTCATAATACTATGTAATAATAGAGAATTTGTTAATAGCACTAGTTGCTTTTGCTATACAACCGCACTAGTTCAATATGTGAGTTACAATTATATGTGCTTGCCAGGTATATATCCCATTTGTTGTATGGATGTAAATCACATAAAGTGATTTCTTAGCCCAGTATTTATAGTGTCTTTAGCATGCATGCTACATGGCAGGTATCTATCCCATTCGTTGTATGGATGTAATCAATCACATAATGTTTCTTAGCACAGCATTTAAGGTGACTTATCATGACTTTAGCATGCATGCTACATGGCAGGTGTCTATCCTATTCATTGTATGGATGTAATCAATGACACAGACTAATTTCTCAGACCAGTATTTCATGTGTCTTTAGCATGCATGCTATATGAATCTGCAGAACAGGTCCTGTTGAAGCAAGCAATGCTTGCCAGGTTTATATCCCATTTGTTGTATGGATGTAAATCAGATAAAGAGATTTCTTAGCCCAGTATTTAAATTGTCTTTAGCATGCATGCTACATGGCAGGTATATATCCTATTCCTTGTATGGATGTAATCAATGACAATGACTAATTTCTCAGTCCAGTATTTCATATGTCTTTAGCATGCATGCTATATGAATCTGCAGAATAGGTCTTGTTCAAGCAAGCAATGCTTGCCAGGTATATATCTGATTTGTTGTATGGATGTAAATCAGATAAAGTGATTTCTTATCCCAGTATTTAAATTGTCTTTAGCATGCATGCTACATGGCAGGTATATATCCTATTCCTTGTATGGATGTAATCAATGACAAAGACTAATTTCTCAGTCCAGTATTTCATGTGTCTTTAGCATGCATGATATATAGCAGGTATATATCTCATTCGTTGTATGGAAGTATATAAAGACATAAAGTAATTTCTTAACCAACAATTATTTAAGGTTATTTCATAGGCAGTAGAAGATAGAACTTCATAATACTATGTAATAATAGAGAATTTCTTAATAGCACTAGTTGCTTTTGCGATGCAACCAATAAGTCAGTTACAATTATATGTGAGTTACAAAATAATAAAATAAGATGAGACGTTCTCTTGAAAATGTTTTTTACACATCAGTAAACCGCCTAGGTTAACCCCAAAGGGTGTCTTTAGCATGCATGCTATATGAATCTGCAGAACAGGTCCTGTTCAAGCAAGCAATGCTTGCCAGGTATATATCCCATTTGTTGTATGGATGTAAATTACAAAAAGTGATTTCTTAGCCCAATATTTAAGGTGACTTTAGCATGCATGCTACATGGCAGGTATCTCTCCTATTCGTTGTATGGATTTAATCAATCACATAAAGTGATTTCTTAGCCCTGTATTTAAAGTGTCTTTAGCATGCATGCTACATGGCAGGTATATCTCCTATTCGTTGTATGGATGTAATCATTGACACAGCCTAATTTCTCAGTCCAGTATTTAAATTGTCTTTAGCATGCATGCTATATAGCAGGTATATAGCTCATTCGTTGTATGGAAGTATTTAATGGCATAAAGTAATTTCTTAGCCAACAAGTATTTAAGGTTATTTCATAGGCAGTAGAAGATAGAATATAATACTATATAATAATAGAGAATTTGTTAATAGTACTAGTTGCTTTTGCGAAACAACCGTACTAGTTCAATATGTGAGTTACAATTATATGTGAATTAGAAAATAATAAAATTAGATGCGACGTTCTCTTGAAAATGTGGTTCACATATTGGTTAACCGCTTGGTTAACACCAAAGGGGTCTAGAGTGCATGCTATATGAATCCACAGAACAGATCAAGTAAGCAATGCTCAGCAGGTATCTATCCCATTGGATGTAATCACATAATGTTTCTTAGCCCAGCATTTAAGGTGACTTATCATGCATGCTATATAGCAGGTATATATCTCATTCGTTGTATGGATGTCATCAATGACATAAAGTAATTTCTTAGCCAACAAGTATTTAAGGTTATTTCATAGGCAGTAGAAGATAGAATTTCATAATACTATGTAATAATAGAGAATTTGGAAATAGTAATAGTTCCTTTTGTGATACAACACATATGTCACTTACAATTATATGTGTGTTACAAAATAATAAAATAAGATGAGACGTTCTCTTGAAAATATTTTTTACATATCGATAAACCGCTATATGAATCTGCAGAACAGGTCCTGTTCAAGCAAGCAAGGCTTGCCAGGTATATATCCCATTTGTTGTATGGATGTAAATCACATAAAGTGATTTCTTAGCCCAGTATTTAAAGTGTCTATAGCATGCATGCTATATGGCAGGTATATATCCTATTCGTTATATGGACGCAATCAATGACAAAGACTAATTTCTCAGTCCAGTATTTCATGTGTCTTTAGCATGCATGCTATTTAGCAGGTATATATCTCATTCGTTGTATGGAATTGATTAATGACATATAGTAATTTCTTAGTCAACAAGTATTTAAGTTTTTTCATAGGCAGTAGAAGAATTTCATAATACTATGTAATATTAGAGAATTTGGAAATAGCACTAGTTGCTTTTGCGATACAACCAATATGTCAGTTACAATTATATGTGAGTTACAAAATAAGAAAATAAGTTGAGACGTTCTCTTGAAAATGTTGTTTACATATCGGTAAACCGCTTAGGTTAACCTCAAAGGTTGTCTTTAGCATGCATGCTATATAGAAGGTATATATCTCATTCGTTGTATGGAAGTGATTAATGACAAAAAGTAAGTTTTTAGCCAACAAGTATTAAAGTTATTTCATAGGCAGTAGAAGATAGAATTTCATAATACTATGTAATAATAGAGAATTTGGAAATAGCACTAGTTCCTTTTGTGATACAACCGTACTAGTTCAATATGTCAGTTACAATTATATGTGAGTTACAAAATAATAAAATAAGATGAGACGTTCTTTTCAAAATATTGTTTACATATCGGTAAACCGCCTAGGTTACCCTTAAAGGGTGTCTTTAGCATGCATGCTATATGAATCTGCCTATGCTGCCCTAGCTGGCCACACCCTGTAGCAGCTGCCTCGGTGAGGCCTGGGCGGCCAGCCCACACAGAGATAAGGTACAGTCCAAGTCACCGGGAGGTGTTAAGAACAACGTAGAGCCAGGCAAAGAGTAGTCAAACAGTCCGAAAGTCCGAGAGTTCACCAAGCCAAATCACTTTATCGAAATCCGTCGTAAGGTCCGAAGCCAGAGGGTCAAGGTTTACACAGCAAGGTACGATAGCCAAGCAGGTCCGGGGGGTAGTCGCATCAATTGCTTCCACGATAGCTAGCTGTTTCGGTCTCCCTAAATGCAGCCCATCTAACGAGCTGCACCTGCATGATGACTCACCCCTCCTCTCCCGGCGTGAGTCCAGCTGAACCCCATTGCCTCTGACAGTTCGCCTGGAGTCTCTGACTCCTTCTTCATTCTGCCAGCCCCACCCTGTGGCTCTGTCTTAAACTTACAGCCACGTTCCTCTCTGTTCGATCCCTCCTCCTGCGGAGGTCTGTTCTCTGTCAGCTGCCAGGAACATCCCTCCCCCGGGTCCAGCTCATTCCTCAGACCTGGCTGGGCTGTTGACCCTGGTTGCTCTGGCAACCCCGGGGAGTCGGGAGGCAGCAGCGGGGGTGTGACACCATCCCCCCCTCCAGAGCCGCCTCCTGAGGAGTCGGGGCCTGGTTTGCCCAGAAACTGGGCGTGATAGTCCTGCACCAGGTCAGGTGCATGGACCTCGCTGGCGGGTTCCCAGGACCGTTCCTCAGGTCCGTAGCCTTCCCAGTTGATCAGGTACTGGAGCATGCCCCTACGGACTCAGGAATCCAGTACCTGTCTGACCTGGTACTCCTCTTCACCGTCGATGGACACGGGTCCCGCAGGGGCTGGTATCGGGGGATGCAGGCTGTCCGTGCAGAGCGGTTGGAGTAGCGAGCGATGGCACACGGGTTGAATCCGATACGATCGGGGCAGCTTCAACCGGTAGGCCACAGGATTCTCCTGTTCTAGAACCCCAAATGGTCCCACGAACCGCGCATCCAGCTTTTGGGCCGGACGGTTGGTCCGCAAATGCCTGGTGGACAGCCAGACCCGACTCCCGACTGCTAGTGGAACTCTTTCAGAGCGATGTCCGTCGGCCTGAGCTTTGTACCGGGTCTGCTCTTCCTGCAAAGTGTACTGGAGGATCTGGTGTTGGGCCTGCAGCTCCTCCAAATCAGCTGCCGCTGTGGGTACCGTGGGTGGAACGATGGAATCCGGTAGGAACCGAGGGTGAAACCCGTACAGGGCTTGGAACGGGGACATCTGGGTGGATGCGTGGACAGAATTGTTATATGTGAACTCCGCCAACGGGAGCCAGCGTGACCAATCTTCCTGCTGGTATGAGACGTAGCAGCGGAGGTACTGCTCTATGATCCCGTTGACCCATTCTGTCTGGCCGTCAGTTTCGGGGTGATGCGCACTTGAAAGGCTGATCTTGGTCCCCAGTGCCACGTGCAGTTGTCGCCAGAAGCGAGAGGTGAACTGCACCCCCCTATCCATGACGATCTGCGTTGGGAGGCCGTGCAACCGGAATATCTGCGCTAGAAACAGATGTACCGTCTCCCGGGCCTTGGGCAGCAAGGAATCAGGTGCGCCATCTTCGTGGATCGATCCACCACAGTCAGGATTGTGGTGGACCCCGGGATACTGGGAGATCTGTGATGAAGTCCATCGTGATATCTTGCCATGGCCCCTGAGGAACAGGGAGAGGCTGCAACAAGCCCGGGGGTTTGCCTATGGCATGTTTTGCCTGTCTGCACGTAGCACAGGATGCTACGTACTGGGCCACGTCCGCCCGCACTCGAGGCCACCAAAAGTACTGGGTCAGCAAACGGAGAGTCTTGTATTGCCCAAAATGGCCTGCTGCCGGGGTGTCGTGTGTCTGTTGCAGCGCCTGTGTCCGTAAAGCTGCAGTGGGAAGCACTACCCTGCCGCGGTGATGCAGGAGCCCCTCCAAGACATGGAACTCAGAGCGTTCGTTGGGGTGTTCCTGCAGCCAACGGATCTGGGTCTGTGTCCAGGGGTCGGTCGCCTGTTGTGCTGCCACCTGTTGGCAGAAACCCGGTGTGTCGGGAATGGCCGCAAACACTGAGACTGGAAGCAGTAGGGGTGCGGGGCCGTCATCAGGGTCGGTTGTGTCTTGTGGCTGGCGGGAGAGGGCGTCTGCCCTCTTGTTCTGGGTCCCTGGGATGTATTCGATCCGGAAATTGAATCGGGAAAAGAACAGAGCCCACCCGATTTGCCGCTGGTTGAGGCAGCGTGCTGTCTGCAGATACTCTAGGTTCCGGTGGTCTGTTCGTACCAAGACCGGGTACTTGGCCCCCTCCAGATGATGGCGCCATTTTTCAAAGGCGGCTTTGATGGCCAGCAGTTCCCTCTCCCAGATAGTGTAGTTCCTCTCAGCTGGGGTGAACTGCCGGGAATAGAACGCACAGGGTTGCGGAGGATGCCCTTCTGGACCCGGCTGGAGGAGGAGCATCCCCAACGCTGTGCTGGAGGCATCGGCCTCCACAATAAAGTGCTTCTCAGGTCGGGATGGGCAAGGCAGGGCTCGGAGGTGAAGCATTGCTTGAGCCGCTGGAAGGCTTGCTCAGCTTCTGGAGTCCACTGGTACGGGCGTTTAGGACTCAGGAGCTGGGTCAGGGGTTGCACCATTTGTGCGTACTGGGGTAGAAATGTTCGGTAATAGTTGACGAACCCCATAAACCGCTGCAACTGCTTCCGGGTTTGAGGGGCCTCCCACTGAACGATGGCCTGTACCTTGGAAGGATCCATCTGGACCCCTTGGGCACACAACCGATGTTCCAAGAAGTCGATAATGTCCCGGGAGAAGTCGCACTTGGCGAGTTTGGCATATAAGCCATGGTCCCGTAACCTTTGTAGGACCTGGCGGACATGTCCGGTATGCAGTTCCGGCCGTCGGGAGTACACCAGGATGTCATCAAGGAATATGATGACAAAGCGGTCCAGCAAATCCCGGAATACATCATTGATGAACCGCTGGAACACGTCGGGTGCGCTGCAGAGACCAAAAGGCATTACCAAATACTCAAATTGCCCGTACCGGGTCCCGAACGCAGTCTTCCATTCATCCCTGGCACGAATTCGGATGAGGTTGTAAGCCCCATGCAGGTCCAGCTTGGTGAACACGCAGACACCCTGCACTTGTTCCAGTAACTCGGGGATGAGGGGCAAGGGGTAGTGGTCCTTGATTGTGATTTCATTGAGGGCCCGATAGTCATGGCACATTCGTAAGTCCCCCTCCTTCTTCTTCACAAAGAGGACCGGAGTGGAGGTAGGACCGGTGGATGAACCCTCGCTGCAGGTTCTTGTCCAGGAACTCCCAGAGGGCCTGACGTTCGGGTTCCGACAGGGCGTACAAGCACTTGACGGGGAGGCGCACATCCAATTTCAGATCAATGCCGCAATCATATGGTCGGTGCGGAGGGAGTTTATCAGCGCCCTTTTCCTCGAAGACATCCGCATAGTCCCGGTACTCAGGCGGCAGCCCAGTGCTGTCTGGTGCGGCAGAGAGGTGAGTGGCATGTAGGCAGTCCCGGCCAAAGCGTAAGTCCAGCTTCACCCAATCGATACGCGGGTTATGCTTGGCAAGCCAGTCCATGCCAAGCACCAAGGGAAATCGAAGCATGTGAACGACGTCAAAAACCATGGTCTCGGTATGTTGTTTCACCTGGAGCAACAGGGGCCGGGTCTCCCGTTTCACCCATCCGGCCTCGATTAATCGCCCGTCTGTGGCTTCCACTTTAGCTGGAACCTGCTTCTTTGTAATGGGCACCCGTCTCTGGCGCTGGAAGGTGGCGTCAATGTAGGACCGGGTGGCTCCGGAGTTGACCAGGGCATGGACCAGGAGCCACTGCCCCTGGGGTAGTTGCAGGCGCACAGGCAGTAGTAAGTGCATCAGTCCTGGGGCGGCCCCCACCGTTCCTCCCAGGCGACCAGGGCCGGAGTCGGATGGAAGCGGGCGTTTCCGGCTGACTTAATTTTTTCAGGGCACTGGCCCGCGTAATGACCTGCACCCCCGCAGTACAGGCACAGGTTCTGTGTGCGGCGGCACTGCTTTTCTCTGGGGTCCAATCGAGGCCGCACACTGCCGAATTGCATTGGTTCCCCCGGATCCAGAGGAACTGCTGCCTTGGGAGCGGTGAGACGGGGTGGAGTCTGCTCTCCCCGGTTTCGTGGCTGGGTTCCAGACCAGGCGAGGCGCCGCTCCTCCA
Source organism: Paroedura picta (assembly GCF_049243985.1). Taxonomy (NCBI): domain Eukaryota; kingdom Metazoa; phylum Chordata; class Lepidosauria; order Squamata; family Gekkonidae; genus Paroedura; species Paroedura picta. The sequence continues at coordinate 76,672,562 of NC_135377.1, read as the reverse complement.
GGCAGTCGTCGATGCGGTAGCACAGTTGCACCATGTCGCTCATACGACGGGGTCGGTCTACGTGGACCAGCTCATCCAGGACCTTCTCTGATAGTCCTGCCACAAACTGGTCTACTAAAGCGGGCTCATTCCAGTCCAAGTCTTGTGCCATGATCTGGAATTCCGCAGCATAGTCCCTCACGGAGCAGGTCCCTTGGCGAAGCTCCCGCAGGCACCAGCTAGCCCGAATCACCTTCTGAGCATCCCCGAATGCTTCATCCATCTTGGACACAAAAGCCTGGAATTTGGCCAGCTCAGGAGCATCTGCAATGAGCAGTGGAGTAGCCCACCGGGCAGCTGGCCCTTTAAGCAGGCTGATAGTGAAGCTGACCTTAGCCTGCTCTGCGGGGAATTCCCGGGGCCGGGAATCAACATTTTCACCTGGGCCAGGAACGTGGTAAAGTCCTCCCTGTGTCCCTCATATTTCTCTGGAGTCTTGAGAGGGCAGGAGGGTAGAGCACCTTGGGCGGTGGCTCCAGCTGCTTGCTGCAGCCCCAACACAGCATTGGTGAGCTGCTGCACTCGAGTTTCCAGGGCTTGGTTCTGCAGGGTTAAATCACCCACCTGCTGTTCTAGCAACTGGTTGCGGGCAGCCAAGGTAGTTGCTGTGGCTTGGTCCATCCTGGCTGGAGCTGCTGGCTCTGAGTCCCAGCCGAAAGGATGGAAACAGGGTGGAAGCAAGGTATGCTGCCCTAGCTGGCCACACCCGGTAGCAGCTGCCTCGGTGAGGCCTGGGCGGCCAGCCCAGACAGAGATAAGGTACAGTCCAAGGCACCGGGACTGATAAGAACAACATAGAGCCAGGCAAAGAGTAGTCAAACAGTCCGAAGGTCAAAGTCCAGAAAGTCCGACAGTTCACCAAGCCAAATCTCTTTACCGAAATCCGTCGTAAGGTCTGAAGCCAGAGGGTCAAGGTTTACACAGCAAGGCACGATAGCAGAGCAGCTCCGGGGGGGTAGTCGCATAAATTGCTTCCACGCTAGTAAGCTGTTTCGGTCTCCCTAAATGCAGCCCATCTAACGAGTTGCACCTGCATGATGACTCACCCCTCCTCTCCTGGCGTAAGTCCAGCTGAACAGTTTGCCTGGAGTCTCTGACTCCTTCTTTGTTCTGCCAGCCCCACCCTGTCTTTAGCATGCATGCTACATGGCAGGTATCTCTCCTATTCGTTGTATGGATTTAATCAATCACATAAAGTGATTTCTTATCCCAGTATTTAAAGTGACTTTAGCATGCATGCTACATGGTAGGAATCTATCCTATTCGTTGTATGGATGTCATCAGTAAGATAATGTATCTTAGCCCAGCATTTAAGGTGACTTTAGCAAGCATGCTATATAGCAGGTATATATCTCATTCGTTGTATGGATGTCATCAGTAACATAAAGTAATTTCTTAGCCTACAAGTACTTAAGGTTATTTCATAGGCAGTAGAAGATAGAATTTCAAAATACTATGTAATAATAGAGAATTTGGAAATAGCACTAGTTGCTTTTGCGATGCAACCAATAAGTCAGTTACAATTATATGTGAGTTACAAAATAATAAAATAAGATGAGACGTTCTCTTGAAAATGTTTTTTACATATCGGTAAACCGCCTAGGTTAACCCCAAAGGGTGTCTTTAGCATGCATGCTATATGAATCTGCAGAACAGGTCCTGTTCAAGCAAGCAATGCTTGCCAGGTATATATCCCATTTGTTGTATGGATGTAAATCACATAAAGTGATTTCTTAGCCCAATATTTAATGTGACTTTAGCATGCATGCTACATGGCAGGTATCTATCCTATTCGTTGTATGGATGTAAACAATCACATAAAGTGATTTCTTAGCCCTGTATTTAAAGTGTCTTTAGCATGCATGCTACATGGCAGGTATATCTCCTATTCGTTGTATGGATGTAATCATTGACACAGCCTAATTTCTCAGTCCAGTATTTAAATTGTCTTTAGCATGCATGCTATATAGCAGGTATATAGCTCATTCGTTGTATGGAAGTATTTAATGGCATAAAGTAATTTCTTAGCCAACAAGTATTTAAGGTTATTTCATAGGCAGTAGAAGATAGAACATAATACTATGTAATAATAGAGAATTTGTTAATAGCACTAGTTGCTTTTGCGATACAACCGTACTAGTTCAATATGTGAGTTACAATTATATGTGAGTTAGAAAATAATAAAATTAGATGCGACGTTCTCTTGAAATTGTGGTTTACATATTGGTTAACCGCTTGGTTAACACCAAAGGGGTCTAGAGTGCATGCTATATGAATCTACAGAAAAGATCAAATAAGAAATGCTCAGCAGGTATCTATCCCATTGGATGTAATCACATAATGTTTCTTAGCCCAGCATTTAAGGTGACTTATCATGCATGCTATATAGCAGGTATATATCTCATTCGTTGTATAGATGTCATCAATGACATAAAGTAATTTCTTAGCCAACAAGTATTTAAGGTTATTTCATAGGCAGTAGAAGATAGAATTTCATAATACTATGTAATAATAGAGAATTTGGAAATAGCAATAGTTCCTTTTGTGATACAACCCATATGTCACTTACAATTATATGTGTGTTGTTGTTGTTGTTGTTATGTGCGAAGTCGTGTCCGACCCATCGCGACCCCATGGACAATGATCCTCCAGGCCTTCCTGTCCTCTACCATTCCCCGGAGTCCATTTAAGCTTGCACCTACTGCTTCAGTGACTCCATCCAGCCACCTCATTCTCTGTCGTCCCCTTCGTCTTTTGCCCTCAATCGCTCCCAGCATTAGGCTCTTCTCCAGGGAGTCCTTCCTTCTCATGAGGTGGCCAAAGTATTTGAGTTTCATCTTCAGGATCTGGCCTTCTAAAGAGCAGTCAGGGCTGATCTCCTCTAGGACTGACCCGTTTGTTCGCCTTGCATTCCAAGGGACTCGCAAGAGTCTTCTCCAGCACCAGAGTTCAAAAGCCTCAATTCTTTGACGCTCGGCCTTCCTTATGGTCCAACTTTTGCAGCCATACATTGCAACTGGGAATACCATAGCCTTGACTAAACGCACTTTTGTTGGCAAGGTGATGTCTCTGCTTTTTAGGATGCTGTCTAGATTTGCCATAGCTTTCCTCCCCAGGAGCAAGCGTCTTTTAATTTCTTTGCTGCAGTCCCCATCTGCAGTGATCTTGGAGCCCAGGAAAATAAAATCTGTCACTATCTCCATTTCTTACCCATCTATTTGCCAGGAATTGAGAGGGCTGGATGCCATGATCTTTGTTTTCTTGATGTTGAGTTTCAAGCCAACTTTTGCACTCTCCTCCTTCACCCGCATCAACAGGCTCTTTAGTTCCTCTTCACTTTCTGCCATTAGAGTGGTATCATCTGCATATCTGAGGTTGTTGATATTTCTCCCTGCAATCTTGATCCCAATTTGTGATTCCTCTAATCCCGCATTTCTCATGATGTGCTCCGCATACAAGTTAAATAGGCAAGGCGACAGTATACAGCCTTGCCGAACTCCTTTCTCAATTTTGAACCAGTCAGTGATTCCATGTTCAGTTCTCACTGTTGCTTCTTGACCTGCATATAAATTTCTCAAGAGACAAATAAGATGCTCTTGTATTCCCATGTCTTTAAGAACTTGCCACAATTTCTTGTGCTCCACACAATCAAAGGCTTTAGCATAGTCAATGAAGCAGAAGTAGACGTTCTTCTGGTACTCCCTAGCTTTCTCCATGATCCAGCGTATGTTGGCAATTTGATCTCTAGTTCCTCTGCCTCTTCGAAATCCTGCCTGTACTTCTGGAAGTTCTCGGTCCACATATTGCTGGAGCCTAGCTTGTAGGATTTTGAGCATAACTTTGCTAGCATGAGAAATGAGTGCAATGGTGCGGTAGTTTGAACATTCTTTGGCATTGCCCTTCTTTGGGATTGGAATGTAAACTGACCTTTTCCAATCATGTGGCCATTGTTGAGTTTTCCAAATTTGCTGGCATATTGAGTGTAGCACTTTTACTGCATCGTCCTTTAAGATTTTGAATAGTTCAACTGGAATGCTGTCACCACCACTAGCTTTATTGTTGCTCAGACTTCGTAAGGCACATTTGACTTCACATTCCAGGATGTCTGGCTCCAGGTCAGTAACCACCCCATTGTGGTTATCAGGGATGTAAAGCTCGCTCTTGTATAGTTGTTCTGTATAATTTTGCCACCTTTGTTTAATCTCTTCTGCTTCTGTGAGGTCCCTACCATTTTGGTCCCTTATCATACCCAACTTTGCATGAAACTTTCTCTTCATATCTTCAATTTTCTTGAAAAGATCTCTGGTCCTCCCCATTCTATTGTTTTCTTCTATTTGTTTGCACTGTTCATTTAAGAAGGCATTCTTATCTCTTCTAGCTTTTCTCTGGAATTCTGCATTCAATTGGGTGCATCTTTCTCTTTCTCCCTTGCCTTTCACTTCCCTTCTCTCCTTAGCTATTTGTAAAGCTTCCTCAGACAGCCATTTTGATTTCTTGCATTTCTTTTTCTTTGGGATGGTTTTAGTTGCGACCTCTTGTACAATATTGCGAACCTCCGTCCATAGTTCTTCAGGCACTCTATCTATAGAATCATAGAATCATAGAATCATAGAGTTGGAAGGGGCCATACAGGCCATCTAGTCCAACCCCCTGCTCAACGCAGGATTAGCCCTAAGCATCCTAAAGCATCCAAGAAAAGTGTGTATCCAACCTTTGCTTGAAGACTTCCAGTGAGGGGGCGCTCACCACCTCCTTAGGCAGCCTATTCCACTGCTGAACGACTCTGACTGAGAAAAACTTTTTCCTGATATCTAGCCTATATCGTTGTACTTGAAGTTATACCCATTACTGCGTGTCCTTTCCTCTGCAGCCAGCAGAAACAGAATCCTGCCCTCCTCCAAGTGACAACCTTTCAAATACTTAAAGAGGGCTATCATGTCCCCTCTCAACCTCCTTTTCTCCAGGCTGAACATTCCCAAGTCCCTCAACCTATCTTCATAGGGCTTGGTCCCTTGGCCCCAGATCATCTTCGTCGCTCTCTTCTGTACCCTTTCAATTTTATCGATGTCCTTCTTGAAGTGAGGCCTCCAGAACTGCACACAGTACTCCAGGTGTGGTCTGACCAGTGCCGTATACAATGGGACTATGACATCTTGTGATTTTGATGTGATGCCTCTGTTGATACAGCCCAAAAGGGCATTTGTCTTTTTTACCGCTGCATCACACTGCCTGCTCATGTTTAGTTTACAATCCACAAGTACCCCAAGGTCTCGTTCACACACAGTGCTACCTAGAAGCGTATCCCCCATCCAGTAGGCATGCTTTTCATTTTTCTGACCCAGATGCAGAACTTTACACTTATCTTTATTAAATTGCATCTTGTTCTCATTTGCCCATTTTTCCATTGTGTTCAGATCTCGTTGAACTCTGTCTCTATCTTCCGGAGTATTTGCCAGTCCTCCCAATTTGGTGTCATCTGCAAACTTGATGAGTAGTCCCTCCACCCCCTCATCTAGATCATTAATAAATATGTTAAAAAGTACCGGGCCGAGCACCGAACCCTGAGGTACCCCGCTACTCACCTCTCTCCAGTCTGATGAAACACCATTGACAAGAACTCTTTGAGTGCGGTTCTCTAACCAATTCCCTATCCACCTAACGATCTGAAAATCCAGATTGCAGTCCTTCAACTTATCCATCAGAACATCATGGGGAACCTTGTCAAAAGCTTTACTAAAATCCAAGTAAATGACATCAACCAAATTTCCCCGATCCAGCAAACCTGTTACTTGGTCAAAAAAGGAAACTAGGTTGGTCTGGCAGGACCTGTTGGAGACAAATCCATGCTGACTTCCTTGGATCACCAAATTGTCCTCCAGATGTTTGCAGATCGCTCCCTTTAATATCTGCTCCATTATCTTCCCCACAACAGAGGTCAGACTCACTGGTCTGTAGTTTCCCGGGTCATCCTTCCTCCCTTTTTTGAAGATCGGAATAAGTACTTGTAGGCTAAGAAATTACTTTATGTTATTGATGACATCCATACAACGAATGAGATATATACCTGCTATATAGCATGCATGCTAAAGTCACCTTAAATGCTGGGCTAAGAATCATTATGTGATTGATTACATCCATACAACGAATGGGATAGATACATGCTAAGCATTGCTTACTTGATCTGTTCTGCAGATTCATATAGCATGTATTCTAGACCCTTTTGGTGTTAACCAAGCGGTTTACCAATATGTAAACCACATTTTCAAGAGAACGTTGCATCGAATCTTATTATTTTCTAACTCACATATAATTGTAACTCACATATTGAACTAGTACGGTTGTATCGCAAAAGCAACTAGTGCTATTAACAAATTCTCTATTATTACATAGTATTTTGAAATTCTATCTTCTAGTGCCTATGAAATAACCTTAAATACTTGTTGGCTAAGAAATTACTTTATGTCATTAATTACTTCCATACAACGAATGAGATGTATACCTGCTATATAGCATGCATGCTAAGGACACCCTTTGAGGTTAACCTAGGCGGTTTACCGATATGTTAACAACATTTTCAAGAGAACGTCTCAACTTATTTTCTTATTTTGTAACTCACATATAATTGTAACTGACATATTGGTTGTATCGCAAAAGCAACTAGTGCTATTTCCAAATTCTCTATTATTACATAGTATTATGAAATTCTATCTTCTACTGCCTATGAAATAACCTTAAATACTTGTTGGCTAAGAAATTACTTTATGTCATTACTTACTTCGATAAAACGAATGAGATATATACCTGCTATATAGCATGCATGTTAAAGACACATGAAATACTGGACTTCTACTTCTAATTTTACTTCTACTTCCTATGAAATAACCTTAAAAAGTTGTTGGCTAAGAAATTACTTTATGTCATTAAATACTTCCATACAACGAATGAGATATATACCTGCTATACAGCATGCATTCTTAAATCACATGAAATACTGGACTGAGAAATTAGTCTGTGTCATTGATTACATCCATACAACGAATAGGATATATACCTGCCATGTAGCATGCATGCTAAAGACACTTTAAATACAGGGCTAAGAAATAACTTTATGTGATTGATTACATCCAAACAACGAATAGGATAGATACCTGCCATGTTGCATGCATGCTAAAGTCACCTTTAATACTAGGCGGTTTACCGATATGTAAACAACATTTTCAAGAGAACGTCTCATCTTATTTTATTATTTTGTAACTCACATATAATTGTAACTGATATATTGGTTTTATCGCAAAAGCAACTAGTGCTATTTCCAAATTCTCTATTATTACATAGTATTATGAAATTTTATCTTCTACTGCCTATGAAATAACCTTAAATACTTGTTGGCTAAGAAATTACTTTATGTTATTGATGACATCCAGACACCCAATGAGATATATACCTGCTATATAGCATGCATGCTAAAGTCACCTTAAATGCTTGGCTAAGAAACATTATGTTATTGATTACATCCAGTCAACGAATGGGATAGATTACTGATGATTATCTAGATTCATATAGCATGCATTCTAGACCCCTTTGGTGTTAACCAAGCGGTTTACCAATATGTAAACCACATTTTCAAGAGAATGTCGGATCTTATTTTATTATTTTCTAACTCACATATAATTGTCACTCACATATTTAACTAGTACGGTTGTATCGCAAAAGCAACTAGTGCTATTAACAAATTCTCTATTATTACATAGTATTATGAAGTTCTATCTTCTACTTCCTATGTAATAACCTTAAATAGTTGTTGGCTAAGAAATTACTTTATGTCATTAAATACTTCCATACAACGAATGAGATATATACCTGCTATACAGCATGCATTCTTAAATCACATGAAATACTGGACTTAGAAATTAGTCTGTGTCATTGATTACATCCGTACAACGAATAGGATATATACCTGCCATGTAGCATGCATGCTAAAGACACTTTAAATACAGGGCTAAGAAATAACTTTATGTGATTGATTACATCCATACAACGAATAGGATAGATACCTGCCATGTTGCATGCATGCTAAAGTCACCTTTAATACTGGGCTAAGAAATCACTTCATGTGATTTACATCCATACAACAAATGGGATATATACCTGGCAAGCATTGCTTGCTTGAACAGGACCTGTTCTGCAGATTCATATAGCATGCATGCTAAAGACACCTTTTGGGGTTAACCTAGGCGGTTTACCGATATGTAAACAACATTTTCAAGAGAACGTCTCATCTTATTTTATTATTTTGTAACTCACATATAATTGTAACTGATATATTGGTTTTATCGCAAAAGCAACTAGTGCTATTTCCAAATTCTCTATTATTACATAGTATTATGAAATTTTATCTTCTACTGCCTATGAAATAACCTTAAATACTTGTTGGCTAAGAAATTACTTTATGTTATTGATGACATCCAGACACCCAATGAGATATATACCTGCTATATAGCATGCATGCTAAAGTCACCTTAAATGCTTGGCTAAGAAACATTATGTTATTGATTACATCCATTCAACGAATGGGATAGATAACTGATGAGCATTGCTTACCTGATCTGTTCGGCAGATTCATATAGCATGCATTCTAGACCCCTTTGGTGTTAACCAAGCGGTTTACCAATATGTAAACCACATTTTCAAGAGAACATCGGATCTTATTTTATTATTTTCTAACTCACATATAATTGTCACTCACATATTGAACTAGTACGGTTGTATCGCAAAAGCAACTAGTGCTATTAACAAATTCTCTATTATTACATAGTATTATGAAGTTCTATCTTCTACTTCCTATGAAATAACCTTAAATAGTTGTTGGCTAAGAAATTACTTGATGTCATTAAATACTTCCATACAACGAATGAGATATATACTTGCTATACAGCATGCATTCTTAAATCAGATGAAATACTGGACTGAGAAATTAGTCTGTGTCATTGATTACATCCATACAACGAATAGGATATATACCTGCCATGTAGCATGCATGCTAAAGACACTTTAAATATTTATGTGATTGATTACATCCATACAACGAATAGGATAGATTCCTTCCATGTTGCATGCATGCTAAAGTCACCTTTAATACTTGGCTAAGAAATCACTTCATGTGATTTACATCCATACAACAAATGGGATATATACCTGGCAAGCATTGCTTGCTTGAACAGGACCTGTTCTGCAGATTCATATAGCATGCATGCTAAAGACACCCTTTGGGGTTAACCTAGGCGGTTTACCGATATGTAAACAACATTTTCAAGAGAACGTCTCATCTTATTTTATTATTTTGTAACTCACATATAATTGTAACTGATATATTGGTTTTATCGCAAAAGCAACTAGTGCTATTTCCAAATTCTCTATTATTACATAGTATTATGAAATTTATGTATTATGAAATCCCCCTTCAAGGATCACTGCCTTGTTGTGGCAAGGGGGCTTGCGTAGTTCAGTGAAGCTATGAGCTATGCCGTGCAGGGCCACCCAAGACGGACAGGTCATAGCTGAGAGCTCTGACAAAAGGTGATCCACTGGAGAAAGCAATGGCAAACCACTCCAGTATCTTTGCCATGAAAACTCTATGGACAGTTCCAATAGGCATAACGATATGACGCTGGAAGATGAGCCCCTCAGGTCGGAAGGTGTCCAATATGCTACTGGGGATGAGCAGACGGCTAGTACGAGTAGCGCCAGAATGAATGAAGCGGCTGGGCCAAAGCCGAAAGGACGCTCAGTTGTGGAAGTAACTGGTGGCGAAAAGACAGTCCGATGCTGTAAAGATTTTTATTCCATAGGAACCTGGAACGTCAGATCCATGAATCAAGGCAAGCTGGACGTGGTCAAACAAGAAATGACAAGACTGAACATCGACATTTTAGGAATCAGTGAACTAAAATGGACAGGAATGGGTGAATTTAATTCAGATGACCATCAGGTATACTACTGTGGACAAGAATCTCGCAGAAGAAATGGAGTAGCCTTCATAATCAATAAGAGAGCAGGAAACTCAGTCTTGGGATACAATCCCCAAAATGACAGAATGATCTCAGTTCGAATCCAAGGCAAACCATTCAACATCACAGTGATCCAGGTCTATGCCCCAACCACTGCTGCTGAAGAGGATGAAGTTGATCAGTTCTATGAAGCCCTACAACACCTTCTAGAAGCAACGCCAAAAAATGATGTGCTTATCATCATGGGAGATTGGAATGCTAAAGTAGGAAGCCAAAAGATAACCGGGATAACAGGCAAGTTTGGCCTTGGAGTACAAAATGAAGCAGGGCACAGGCTGGTAGAATTTTGTCAAGAGAATACAATGGTCATAGCAAACACTCTTTTCCAACAACCCAAGAGACGACTCTACACATGGACATCACCAGACGGTCAACACAGAAATCAGATTGACTATGTGCTCTGCAGCCAAAGATGGAAAAGTTCTATCCAGTCAATAAAAACAAGACCAGGAGCTGATTGTGGTTCAGATCATGAGCTTCTTGTTGCAAAATTTAGGCTTAAATTGAAGAAAATAGGGAAAAGCACTAGGCCACTCAGGTATGAACTAAATCATATCCCCGACGAATACACAGTAGAGGTGACAAATAGATTTAAGGAATTAGATCTGATAGACAGAGTGCCTGAAGAACTGTGGACGGAGGTTCACAACATTGTACAAGAGGTAGCAACTAAAACCATCCCAAAGCAAAAGAAATGCAAGAAATCAAAATGGCTGTCTGAGGAAGCTTTACAAATAGCTAAGGAGAGAAGGGAAGTGAAAGGCAAGGGAGAAAGAGAAAGATACACCCAATTGAATGCAGAATTCCAGAGAAAAGCTAGAAGAGATAAGAATGCCTTCTTAAATGAACAGTGCAAACAAATAGAAGAAAACAATAGAATGGGGAGGACCAGAGATCTTTTCAAGAAAATTGGAGATATGAAGAGAACGTTTCATGCAAAGTTGGGTATGATAAGGGACCAAAATGGTAGGGACCTCACAGAAGCAGAAGAGATTAAACAAAGGTGGCAAAATTATACAGAACAACTATACAAGAGCGAGCTTAACATCACTGATGACCACAGTGGGGTAGTTACTGACCTGGAGCCAGACATCCTGGAATGTGAAGTCAAGTGGGCCTTAGGAAGTCTGAGCAACAATAAAGCTAGTGGTGGTGACTGCATTCCAGTTGAACTATTCAAAATCTTAAAGGACGATGCAGTAAAAGTCCTACACTCAATAAGCCAGCAAATTTGGAAAACTCAACAATGGCCACAGGATTGGAAAAGGTCAGTTTACATTCCAATCCCAAAGAAGGGCAATGCCAAAGAATGTTCAAACTACCGCACCATCGCACTAATTTCTCATGCTAGCAAAGTTATGCTCAAAATCCTACAAGCTAGGCTCCAGCAATATGTGGACCGAGAACTTCCAGAAGTACAGGCAGGATTTCGAAGAGGCAGAGGAACTAGAGATCAAATTGCCAACATACGCTGGATCATGGAGAAAGCTAGGGAGTACCAGAAGAACGTCTACTTCTGCTTCATTGACTATGCTAAAGCCTTTGATTGTGTGGAGCACAACAAATTGTGGCAAGTTCTTAAAGAGATGAGAATACCAGAGCATCTTATTTGTCTCTTGAGAAATTTATATGCAGGTCAAGAAGCAACAGTGAGAACTGAACATGGAATCACTGACTGGTTCAAAATTGAGAAAGGAGTTCGGCAAGGCTGTATACTGTCGCCTTGCCTATTTAACTTGTATGCAGAGCACATCATGAGAAATGCGGGATTAGAGGAGTCACAAATTGGGATCAAGATTGCAGGGAGAAATATCAACAACCTCAGATATGCAGATGATACCACTCTAATGGCAGAAAGTGAAGAGGAACTAAAGAGCCTGTTGATGCGGGTGAAGGAGGAGAGTGCCAAAGTTGGCTTGAAACTCAACATCAAGAAAACAAAGATCATGGCATCCGGCCCTCTCAATTCCTGGCATATAGATGGGGAAGAAATGGAGATAGTGACAGATTTTATTTTCCTGGGCTCTAAGATCACTGCACATGGGGACTGCAGCAAAGAAATTAAAAGACGCTTGCTCCTGGGGAGGAAAGCTATGGCAAATCTAGACAGCATCCTAAAAAGCAGAGACATCACCATGCCAACAAAAGTGCGTTTAGTCAAGGCTATGGTCTTCCCAGTTGCAATGTATGGCTGCGAAAGTTGGACCATAAGGAAGGCCGAGCGTCAAAGAATTGAGGCTTTTGAACTCTGGTGCTGGAGAAGACTCTTGCGAGTCCCTTGGACTGCAAGGCGAACAAACCGGTCAGTCCTAGAGGAGATCAACCCTGACTGCTCTTTAGAAGGCCAGATCCTGAAGATGAAACTCAAATACTTTGGCCACCTCATGAGAAGGAAGGACTCCCTGGAGAAGAGCCTAATGCTGGGAGGGATCGAGGGCAAAAGAAGAAGGGGACGACAGAGAATGAGATGGCTGGATGGAGTCACTGAAGCAGTAGGTGCAAACTTAAATGGACTCCGGGGAAGGGTAGAGGACAGGAAGGCCTGGAGGATCATTGTCCATGGGGTCGCGATGGGTGGGACACGACTTCGCAGATAACAACAACAACAAAATTATGAAATTTTATCTTCTACTGCCTATGAAACAACCTTAAATACTTGTTGGCTAAGAAATTACTTTATGTTATTGATGACATCCAGACACCCAATGAGATATATACCTGCTATATAGCATGCATACTAAAGTCACCTTAAATGCTTGGCTAAGAAACATTATGTTATTGATTACATCCATTCAACGAATGGGATAGATAACTGATGAGCATTGCTTACCTGATCTGTTCGGCAGATTCATATAGCATGCATTCTAGACCCCTTTGGTGTTAACCAAGCGGTTTACCAATATGTAAACCACATTTTCAAGAGAACATCGGATCTTATTTTATTATTTTCTAACTCACATATAATTGTCACTCACATATGGAACTAGTACGGTTGTATCGCAAAAGCAACTAGTGCTATTAACAAATTCTCTATTATTACATAGTATTATGAAGTTCTATCTTCTACTTCCTATGAAATAACCTTAAATAGTTGTTGGCTAAGAAATTACTTTATGTCATTAAATACTTCCATACAACGAATGAGATATATACCTGCTATACAGCATGCATTCTTAAATCACATGAAATACTGGACTGAAAAATTAGTCTGTGTCATTGATTACATCCATACAACGAATAGGATATATACCTGCCATGTAGCATGCATGCTAAAGACACTTTAAATACAGGGCTAAGAAATGACTTTATGTGATTGATTACATCCATACAACGAATAGGAGAGATACCTGCCATGTAGCATGCATGCTAAAGACACTTTAAATACAGGGCTAAGAAATGACTTTATGTGATTGATTACATCCATACAACGAATAGGAGAGATACCTGCCATGTAGCATGCATGCTAAAGACACTTTAAATACAGGGCTAAGAAATGACTTTATGTGATTGATTACATCCATACAACGAATAGGATAGATACCTGCCATGTTGCATGCATGCTAAAGACACTTTAAATACAGGGCTAAGGTATCACTTTATGTGATTGATTACATCCATACAACGAATAGGAGTGGTACCTGCCATGTAGCATGCATGCTAAAGTCACCTTAAATACTGGGCTAAGAAATCACTTTATGTGATTTACATCCATACAACAAATGGGATATATACCTGGCAAGCATTGCTTGCTTGAAAAGGACCTGTTCGGCAGTGTCACACCCCCGCTGCTGCCTCCCGACTCCCCAGGGTTGCTGGAGCAACCAGGGTCAACAGCCCAGCCAGATCTGAGGAGTGAGCTGGACCCGAGGGAGGGATGTTCCTGGCAGCTGACAGAGAACAGACCTCCGCAGGTGGAGGGATCGAACACAGAGGACGTGGCTGTACGTTTAAGACAGAGCCACAGGGTGGGGCTGGCAGAACGAAGAAGGAGTCAGAGACTCCAGGCAAACTGTTCAGCTGGACTTACGCCGGGAGAGGAGGGGTGAGTCATCATGCAGGTGCAGCTCGTTAGATGGGCTGCATTTAGGGAGACCGAAACAGCTAGCTATCGTGGAAGCAATTTATGCGACTACCCCCCCGGAGCTGCTCTGCTATCGTGCCTTGCTGTGTAAACCTTGACCCTCTGGCTTCGGACCTTACGACGGATTTCAGTAAAGTGATTTGGCTTGGTGAACTCTCGGACTTTCTGGACTTCGACCATCGGACTGTTTGACTACTCTTTGCCTGGCTCTACGTTGTTCTTATCAGCTCCCGGTGACTTGGACTGTAATTTATCTGTGTTTGGGCTGGCCGCCCAGGCCTCACCGAGGCAGCTGCTACCGGGTGTGGCCAGCTAGGGCAGCATACCTTGCTTCCACCCTGTTTCCATCCTTGCGGCTGGGACTCAGAGCCAGCAGCTCCAGCCAGGATGGACCAAGCCACAGCAACTACCTTGGCTGCCCGCAACCAGTTGCTAGAACAGCAGGTGGGTGATTTAACCCTGCAGAACCAAGCCCTGGAAACCCGAGTGCAGCAGCTCACCAATGCTGTGTTGGGGCTGCAGCAAGCAGCTGGAGCCACCGCCCAAGCTGCTCTACCCTCCTGCCCTCTCAAGACTCCAGAGAAATATGAGGGACACAGGGAGGACTTTACCACGTTCCTGGCCCAGGTGAAAATGTTGATTCCCGGCCCCGGGAATTCCCTGCAGAGCAGGCTAAGGTCAGCTTCACTATCAGCCTGCTTAAAGGGCCAGCTGCCCGGTGGGCTACTCCACTGCTCATTGCAGATGCTCCCGAGCTGGCCAACTTCCAGGCTTTTGTGTCCAAGATGGATGAATCATTTGGGGATGCTCAGAAGGTGATTCGGGCTAGCCGGTGCCTGCGGGAGCTTCACCAAGGGACCCGCTCCGTGAGGGACTATGCTGCGGAATTCCAGATCATGGCACAAGACTTGGAGTGGAATGAGCCCGCTTTAGTAGACCAGTTTGTGGCAGGACTATCAGAGAAGGTCCTGGATGAGCTGGTCCACGTAGACCGACCCCGTCGTATGAGCGACCTGGTGCAACTGTGCTACCGCATCGACAACTGCCTGGAGGAGCGGCGCCTCGCCCGGTCTGGAACCCAGCCACAAAACCGGGGAGAGCAGACTCCACCCCGTCTCACCGCTCCCAAGGCAGCAGTTCCTCTGGATCCGGGGGAACCAATGCAATTCGGCAGTGTGCGGCCTCGATTGGACCCCAGAGAAAAGCAGTGCCGCCGCACACAGAACCTGTGCCTGTACTGCGGGGGTGCAGGTCATTACGCGGGCCAGTGCCCTGAAAAAATTAAGTCAGCGGGAAACGCCCGCTCCCATCCGACTCCGGCCCTGGTCGCCTGGGAGGAACGGTGGGGGCCGCCCCAGGACTGATGCACTTACTACTGCCTGTGCGCCTGCAACTACCCCAGGGGCAGTGGCTCCTGGTCCATGCCCTGGTCAACTCCGGAGCCACCCGGTCCTACATTGACGCCACCTTCCAGCGCCAGAGACGGGTGCCCATTACAAAGAAGCAGGTTCCAGCTAAAGTGGAAGCCACAGACGGGCGATTAATCGAGGCCGGATGGGTGAAATGGGAGCTCCGGGTGAAACAACATACCGAGACCATGGTTTTTGACGTCGTTCACATGCTTCGATTTCCCTTGGTGCTTGGCATGGACTGGCTTGCCAAGCATAACCCGCGTATCGATTGGGTGAAGCTGGACTTATGCTTTGGCCGGGACTGCCTACATGCCACTCACCTCTCTGCCGCACCAGACAGCACTGGGCTGCCGCCTGAGTACCTGGACTATGCGGATGTCTTCGAGGAAAAGGGCGCTGATAAACTCCCTCCGCACCGACCATATGATTGCGGCATTGATCTGAAATTGGATGTGCGCCTCCCCGTCAAGTGCTTGTACGCCCTGTCGGAACCCGAACGTCAGGCCCTCTGGGAGTTCCTGGACAAGAACCTGCAGCGAGGGTTCATCCACCGGTCCTACCTCCACTCCGGTCCTCTTTGTGAAGAAGAAGGAGGGGGACTTACGAATGTGCCATGACTATCGGGCCCTCAATGAAATCACAATCAAGGACCACTACCCCCTGCCCCTCATCCCCGAGTTACTGGAACAAGTGCAGGGTGTCTGCGTGTTCACCAAGCTGGACCTGCATGGGGCTTACAACCTCATCCGAATTCGTGCCAGGGACGAATGGAAGACTGCGTTCGGGACCCGGTACGGGCAATTTGAGTATTTGGTAATGCCTTTTGGTCTCTGCAGCGCACCCGACGTGTTCCAGCGGTTCATCAATGATGTATTCCGGGATTTGCTGGACCGCTTTGTCATCATATACCTTGATGACATCCTGGTGTACTCCCGACGGCCGGAACTGCATACCGGACATGTCCGCCAGGTCCTACAAAGGTTACGGGACCATGGCTTATATGCCAAACTCGCCAAGTGCGACTTCTCCCGGGACATTATCGACTTCTTGGAACATCGGTTGTGTGCCCAAGGGGTCCAGATGGATCCTTCCAAGGTACAGGCCATCGTTCAGTGGGAGGCCCCTCAAACCCGGAAGCAGTTGCAGCGGTTTATGGGGTTCGTCAACTATTACCGAACATTTCTACCCCAGTACGCACAAATGGTGCAACCCCTGACCCAGCTCCTGAGTCCTAAACGCCCGTACCAGTGGACTCCAGAAGCTGAGCAAGCCTTCCAGCGGCTCAAGCAATGCTTCACCTCCGAGCCCTGCCTTGCCCATCCCGACCTGAGAAGCCCTTTATTGTGGAGGCCGATACCTCCAGCACAGCGTTGGGGATGCTCCTCCTCCAGCCGGGTCCAGAAGGGCATCCTCCGCAACCCTGTGCGTTCTATTCCCGGCAGTTCACCCCAGCTGAGAGGAACTACACTATCTGGGAGAGGGAACTGCTGGCCATCAAAGCCGCCTTTGAAAAATGGCGCCATCATCTGGAGGGGGCCAAGTACCCGGTCTTGGTACGAACAGACCACCGGAACCTAGAGTATCTGCAGACAGCACGCTGCCTCAACCAGCGGCAAATCGGGTGGGCTCTGTTCTTTTCCCGATTCAATTTCCGGATCGAATACATCCCAGGGACCCAGAACAAGAGGGCAGACGCCCTCTCCCGCCAGCCACAAGACACAACCGACCCTGATGACGGCCCCGCACCCCTACTGCTTCCAGTCTCAGTGTTTGCGGCCATTCCCGACACACCGGGTTTCTGCCAACAGGTGGCAGCACAACAGGCGACCGACCCCTGGACACAGACCCAGATCCGTTGGCTGCAGGAACACCCCAACGAACGCTCTGAGTTCCATGTCTTGGAGGGGCTCCTGCATCACCGCGGCAGGGTAGTGCTTCCCACTGCAGCTTTACGGACACAGGCGCTGCAACAGACACACGACACCCCGGCAGCAGGCCATTTTGGGCAATACAAGACTCTCCGTTTGCTGACCCAGTACTTTTGGTGGCCTCGAGTGCGGGCGGACGTGGCCCAGTACGTAGCATCCTGTGCTACGTGCAGACAGGCAAAACATGCCATAGGCAAACCCCCGGGCTTGTTGCAGCCTCTCCCTGTTCCTCAGGGGCCATGGCAAGAAATCACGATGGACTTCATCACAGATCTCCCAGTATCCCGGGGTCCACCACAATCCTGACTGTGGTGGATCGATCCACGAAGATGGCGCACCTGATTCCTTGCTGCCCAAGGCCCGGGAGACGGCACATCTGTTTCTAGCGCAGATATTCCAGTTGCACGGCCTCCCAACGCAGATCGTCATGGATAGGGGGGTGCAGTTCACCTCTCGCTTCTGGCGACAACTGCACGTGGCACTGGGGACCAAGATGAGCCTTTCAAGTGCGCATCACCCCGAAACTGACGGCCAGACAGAATGGGTCAACGGGATCATAGAGCAGTACCTCCGCTGCTACGTCTCATACCAGCAGGAAGATTGGTCACGCTGGCTCCCGTTGGCGGAGTTCGCATATAACAATTCTGTCCACGCATCCACCCAGATGTCCCCGTTCCAAGCCCTGTACGGGTTTCACCCTCGGTTCCTACCGGATTCCATCGTTCCACCCACGGTACCCACAGCGGCAGCTGATTTGGAGGAGCTGCAGGCCCAACACCAGATCCTCCACTACATGGCAGGTATCTATCCTATTCTTTGCATGTATGTTTTCAATCACATAAAGTTAATTCTTAGCCCTGTATTTAAAGTGTATTTAGCATGCATCCTACATGGCAGGTATATATCCTATTCGTTGTATGGATGTAATCATTGACACAGACTAATTTCTCAGTCCAGTATTTCATGTGCTTTTTGCATGCATGCTATATAGCAGGTATATATCTCATTCATTGTATGGAAGTAATTAATGACGTAAAGTAATTTCTTAGCCAACAAGTATTTAAGGTTATTTCATAGGCAGTAGAAGATAGAATTTCATAATACTATGTAATAATAATTTGGAAATAGCTTTTGCGATACAACCAATATGTCAGTTACAATTATATGTGAGTTACAAAATAATAAAATAAGATCAGACGTTCTCTTGAAAATGTTGTTTACATATCGGTAAACTGCCTAGGTTAACCCCAAAGGGTGTCTATAGCATGCATGCTACATGGCAGGTATCTCTCCTATTCGTTGTATGGATTTAATCAATCACATAAAGTGATTTCTTAGCCCAGTATTTAAAGTGACTTTAGGATGCATGCTACATGGCAGGTATCTATCCTGTTCGTTGTATGGATGTAGATAATCCTCATCAACTTGACAGGTCCGGAAATGCCTGTGCAGCTGCGTGTGTAGATAAGAATAGCCTGGCTAAAAAATATATATAGGAATTTCTGACTTCCCCTCTTAAAACTGATCAAATAAAAAACATACAAACAAAGCCGTGGAGGGAGTCTCGCCTGGGAATCACATAGTTCAACAGAATGTCCATGGTTGGCACTTAAGCAGTGTTTTTTTTTTATACTTGTTAATTTCAAAAGTACCAGCCCCTATGCTCTTGATACAGAGATCCTGTGTATACAGCCAGCACTGAGAGCCTCTGATCAGGAAATCCTTGTGGTCAGCTTCCAGCCTGGCTCCCCCCCCCCCCACTATCATCCTCCTCTCCTCAGCTAAACATATTAAAGGATGTGGAGAGACCTAATGGTGTGTGGCTGAATTTGGGCTGTCCCCTCTCTTCCCCCTGAAAGGCCTGTGCGCGGATGTTTGGGTAGATAACATTGCTTTGCTGCAGCCTTCTTTATCGTCCTGCAAGTGTGCTTTGATGTAATGAGCAACGTTTTTTTCTATTGTTGGGAATATCTGCTGGTTCATCACTTAGGTCAACAGAATGTCCAGGGTGGATGCTTAAGCAATGGCTGTATTTTCTATCCTTGTTAATTTCAAAAGTATCATAGCCTGATTAAAATAAACATATTAATTTTGGATCTTTGATGCTAAAAAAACAGCCCTGTGCTCCTGATACACGGATGCCTGATTTATTTTCTCTCTTTCAAACACATGGTTTGCAATGGAATCCTTTGCATATCTCTCAACCTTGCCCCTCGGTTAACCCCCCCCCCCAACACATATTAAACGATGTGCAGAGACCGCGCAGGGTCTGACTGGATTTTTAAATGGTAGATCCAGGATATTTCAAATCGTTTTTTTAAATTATCCAACCCTCTTTGAATGTATCTCTCCCTGCACTAGATTTGTGTCAATTAAAGGCAATATCATTATTACCAGCATGTAAAACAAACAAACAAACAAAAAAAAGCACCTACTCTACACCCTGTATCCAACTACCACTTGATTAAAATAACAAAACGAATTAATTTTGGATCTTTGATGCTAAAAAGCATACCTGCAGAGCTGGCTGCTGTACAGATTTACATATAGGGAGTGCTCTGGGACTCCGAGGAGTTCTCTGTGTTGCTGGAAGAAGTCTCAGAGTGTGGAAGGGATGGTAGGGGTTTTTTTGTGGGGGGGGAGTCAGGTGAGTGTATGTAAAAAAGCACCTCTGCATTTCTTCCCTATACACTCAGTATCCAACTGTGGCCTGATTAAAATAACAACATGTATTAATTTTGGATCTTTGATGCTAAAAGCCAGTCCTGCAGAGCGGCCTGTTGTACAGATTTACACATAGGGAGTGCTCTGGGGCTCCAAAGGGTTCTCTGTGTGGCTGGAAGAAATCTCAGAGAGTGTGCCAGGGGTGTTAGGAGAGTGTTTGGAAGTCCAGGAGTGCACGTGCTACCAACATTTAAATGTGCCAATGAGTGTGGGGGGCTCTGGCTGGGAACTGCCTTTCAAAAAGGGAGAAAGGGGGGAGGCATCCTGCTGCTGGACCCTCTGCCCCATGGAAACCACACCGGCATATCTACTGTAGAGTCTGGATGAATATATATTTCAATTCAAACACATAGCTCTCAGCCTGTATGATCTGGCTTTCTAAGGAATTGCTCAGCCAGTTTGCCTACTGAATAGCTCACATATGTCAGAAAGGAAAAGACTGGTTAGGCTCCTCCCCCCCCCTGCAGAACAGTTCCTGTTCAAGCAAGCAATGCTTGCCAGGTATATATCCCATTTGTCGTATGGATGTAAATCACATAAAGTGATTTCTTATTTAAATATTTAAAGTGTCTTTAGCATGCATGCTACATGGCAGGTATCTCTCCTATTCGTTGTATGGATTTTTATGCATGCTATATGAATCTGCAGAACAGATCAAGTAAGCAATGCTCAGCAGGTATCTATCCGATTCGTTGTATGGATTTAATCAATCACATAACGTTTCTTAGCCCAGCATTTAACGTGACTTATCATGCATGCTACATGGTATCTCTCCTATTCGTTGTATGGATGTAAACAATCAAATAAAGTGCGGGGTCAGGTCATGGCCCAGGTACCGGCTGATGGAGCCAGAGCCGGTGGATTACAAATTGCAGCTGCAGCAGCAGCGGCCGATGGAGCAGCGGCGGCTGATGGAGCAGCGGTGGCGGTGGCTGGAGCGGCAGCGGCGGCTGGAGCGGCGGCGGCGGCCAGAGCGGCGGCGGCGGCGGGAGCAGCAGCAGGTGTTGGTCGCGGAGTGCGCCCACAGCCCCGTGGAGCGCGGGCTCCGATGGATTGGGGTCCGGGCCGTCTGCCCCCTCATCTGAGGGGAATTGAAATGCGGAGCACCTACAAGTTTAAGGCCCGTTTCTCGGGTGACTCATCAACTTTTCCTTCGTTCCTGGTTCACCTCCAAGCCTACATGATGGACATGGGTTTCACTTTCCATGATGATGCCGAGCGCATTCGTTTCTTGGGAGAGTGCCTGGAAGGAGAGGCGGCGAAGTGGTTCATGGATCTCTACCGTTACAATCCGAGAGCAGTTCCTAACTACAATCACTTCCTGAGAACCATGCGCTTGATGTACGTGGAGCCCTTTGAGAAGGAGACAGCGGAGAAGAAACTCAAGGTTCATAAGCAAGGGACAATGACTGTGGCCGAGTATGCCCGAGAATTCAAGAAATTATCATCGGCTGTTCCGGATTGGACGGAACCCCAGAGAGTGCATGCTTTCGTGGGGGGCCTCTCTGGAGACCTGTCCAGCAAGTGCCTCCTCCCAGACGACCCATTGACCGTGTTGGGATGGGTGCAGTTGGCGGGAGAGATGGAAAGCCATCTGGAACAGGCTGCTGAATACAAAGGAATCGCGGAAAAAGTGGGGGGAAACACCTCTAGCCCTAAGAAACCCAAGCCCAAAGCTAAACTGGATCCCAGCGAGCGCACTCGGCGCATGGAAAAAGGATTATGTTTGGGCTGCAGCCAGGCTGGCCATTTCCTCGCCCAGTGCCCAGCCAAAACCGGGGCAGCAGGTTCAGCGAGCGCCAAACCGTCAGGCGGAGCACCAGCCAAAGCCACGACAACCAAGAAAATGGCCCCAAAGAAAACCGCCAAGTCCCTGCTCGCTCCGGCTGGAGCAGCGACTGTGGTGGAGGAATCTGATGGCAGCAGCCAAGAGGAGGTAATACAGTCTGGAGAGCAGTCGGGAAACGACGACGACCTGCTGTAAAGGCACCCCGCCAGCAGGTCTCCGGCAGGGGCAAACGCGCGGTGAGTGACTCTCCCCTGGTTCTCTTGCCCGCCACTCTCACAGTGCCCAGTTCTGGGGAAAAATTGGGGGTACGTTGCATAGTGGACTCGGGCTGTACCAAAACCTTAGTAAGCCCAGCACTGGCCGAGACTTTGGGGGTGGGGAAGGTGCCTCTGGGGGAGCCCCTACCCATCACTCAGTTGGATGGGAAATGTGCCCCAGGTGGGGAGGCCACAGTGAAAACGCTCCCGATGGACTTGGACATTGATAAACATTGGGAGCAAATCCAACCCCTGGTGGCACATCACTCCGCGTTCCCGTGTGTGTTGGGGCTGGACTGGTTGCGTGAACATGACCCCACAGTGAAGTGGAAGAAGGGGACAGTGAAGTTTTCGTCCCTGGGTTGCAAGCAGCATGTGCGACCCCTACCCGCTCCGGGCTGCCAAACCATGGCCGCGGTGGCAGAGGCAGGGGCACTTGCCCTCCCACGGGAGTATCGAGAGTTTGAGGATGTGTTTGCGGAGATTGAATGCAATCAGTTGCCTCCCCATCGCAAGACAGACTGTGCAATTGAGCTGAAGAAGGGAGAGCCGCTTCCTAAAGCCAAATTGTACTCTATGAGTCCTAGGGAAATGAAGGAGCTCAGGGAGTTCCTGCACAAGAATTTAGCCAGGGGTTTCATCAGACCGGCCACTTCCCCCCTGGATGCCCCAGTCCTCTTCGTGAAAAGGAAGGATGGGTCCCTGCGCCTCTGCATGGACTACAGGGGGCTGAATGCTGTTTCCACCTGCAATGCCTACCCACTGGCATTGATTAAGGATTTGTTGGGACATTTGGGGAGGGCCCGAATTTTTACAAAATTGGACTTGAGGGAAGCTTACTACAGGGTCCGCATAAAGAAGGGGCACGAGTACCTGACGGCATTCAACACCCCCTTGGGCCAATTTGAATACACTGTCATGCCGTTCTGCCTCGCTGGCGCTCTGGCCATGTTCATGAACATGATAAATGAAATTATGCATGATTTGTTGTATCAGGGGGTGCTGGTCTACATAGATGATATTTTGGTGTATTCTGACAACCTGGACAAACACACAAAATTAGTCCGGGAGGTGCTCAGCCGGCTGCGGAAGCACCATCTGTTTGCCAAACTTTCAAAATGTGAGTTCCACTGGTAGGCGGTTGAGTTTCTTGGATTCCGGGTGTCCAAAGATGGAATTGAAATGGACCCGGGCAAAGTGCGGGACTTGTTGGCCTGGGAACCTCCCAAGACTAGGAGGCAACTTCAAAGTTTCTTGGGCTTCGCGAACTTTTATAGAACGTTTATTCCCAGTTTTGCCAAGGTGGCATTGCCTCTGACTGACTTGTTGAAAACGAAAGAGGGGGGGAAGGCGGCAAATCGACCGGGCGCTCCACTCCAGTGGACCCCCCCTTGCCAGGAGGCTTTTGAGAGTTTGAAACTCCTTTTTACCTCTGAACCGGTGTTGGACCATGCTGACCCATCCAAACAATTCACGGTGCAAGTAGATTCGTCGGATGTGGCAATGGGGCCATGATCCTGCAAGAGGGAGAGGATGGGAAGCTGCACCCCCTAGCCTATCTGTCAAAAAAGTTCTCTGGGGCAGAACGCAACTGGGCAATTTGGGAAAAGGAGGCAGCTGCAGTAAAGTTAGCTCTTGCCACTTGGAGGCATTGGCTGGAAGGGTCTGCCATCCCGTTCGTAGTTTGGACGGACCATAAAAATCTCCAAGCGCTCAAGCAGCCTCGCTCCTTGTCAGCCAAGCAAATGCGGTGGGCGGAGTTTTTCTCTCGGTTCAGCTTTTCTCTTAAGCATCTGCCAGGCAAAATGAACTTTTTAGCAGACGCCCTTTCTCGCTTGCCCCAGTACAACAGCAAGCGCGACCCATTGGTGGACACGGTGTTCACACCCGCCCAGTTGGGGATGGCAGCCGTGACGCGCAGTCAATCAAAAAAGGGAAGCCCAATTCCCGGGGGGTGGGTTCAGAAGGACGTGCTACAAGACTCTGAATTCGTTTCCCTCTGCCCCGCCCTCGTCGACAAGGGGGGGCCTGTTTTTCAAGGGCGAACGCCTCTACGTCCCAGCGGCGACGCGCGGAGACGTTTTGAAATTGTGCCACGATGCAAAAACAGCAGGGCATTTTGGCTTTGTAAAAACTCTGCACCTGGTCAGAAGACATTACTGGTGGCCAACGTTGAGGGGGGATGTGGAGAAGTATGTGCAGGGCTGCCCTACATGCCTTGTTTCCAAACCCCCAGGAGGAAAGAGGCGAGGGTTGCTGCAGCCCCTGCCCACCCCCTCTCATCCCTGGTCCGATGTCACCATGGATTTTATCACGGACCTGCCTCCCAGCCAGGGCAAGACTGTGGTTTGGGTGGTAGTGGATGCATTTTCAAAGCAAGCCCACTTCATCCCCTGTGTGGGGCTGCCCTCGGCGGCCAAACTGGCCTCGATGTTTGTGACTCACATAATCCGGCTTCATGGAATTCCTAGGAGATTGCTCACGGATCGGGGCCCTCAGTTAATTGCCAAGTTCTGGCGGGAGCTTTTGAAGTTGCTAGGGGTGGAACAAGCCCTGACATCTGGCTACCACCCTGAGTCCAATGGGCAAACGGAAAGGGTGTACCAAATTCTTGAACAGTACCTACGCTGTTTCATTAATCACCAACAGAATGATTGGGTCGCCCTCCTACCCCTTGCTTAGTTTGCCTACAACAACGGGGTGCATGCATCCACTGGAGTATCTCCCTTTAAGGTGGTGTACGGGACTGACCTGATTGCTGCACCCACCTGGGAGTTAGTTTCTACTGAGGCTCCCGAAGTCACTAAATGGGCAGAAAATATTAGTGCAGGTTGGCCAGACATTGTCTCTAGCCTTGAGGAGGCTAAACAAGCATATAAGTCCCAGGCAGACAAGAAACGTGCGCCTGCACCAGCCTAGAAAGTGGGAGACCTCGCCTACCTGTCCACAAAAAACCTACGGTGTCAACAACAGTCTAAAAAGCTGGGTCCTAAATTTGTGGGACCCTTTCCCATTGTAAAGCTGATCAATGATGTGACTGTCGAATTGGGTTTGCCAAAGACTTACAGGAATGTGCATCCGGTTTTTCATTCCAGCCTGCTGCGGCGAGCCCCTTTGCCGGATGTGTGGCACCCTCCGCTCTCAACGCCTGTGCCTGTCTTTATTGACAAGGAAACCCACTACGAAGTCAATCAGATCCTGGACTCTCGTGTGCACAAGGGCCGACTCCAGTACTTGGTGGATTGGAAAGATTTCCCTTCAGGGGAAAGGGAGTGGGTTGATGCGGGGAATGTGAAAGCCGCCCGCCTTCTCAGGGCTTTCCACCGTGCCTTCCCAGCATGTCCTCGGCCGGTGGATGCGGGCTAGTGGGGGGAAGTCTATTTTGGGGCGGAAGGATGTCAGGATTGTTAGAAAACCCTGTCATAAATTAGCCTGAGTTCTTCCATGACAGTTTTATTGCTTGGTGCCTGGAGCTCCAGGTCTTATATCATGCTAACTAGTAGAAAGTGAAATGTATGTTATTGTAACCATTATCTCTGAATGTGCTTTTCCGTGGGGCCTCTCGGCTGGGTCTGGTTCTACTGCAAATACCATCTTATCTGAGTATGAAGACAGCCAAGGCCATGTGAAAGTAACACTGTTTTTAATTGCATGTGTCTCTTCTCTCACTCTCCCCTCCCATGGGAACTTTCAAGTTTTGGGCGGGAGAATTGTATTGATAAAAAGAAGCAAATCTGTCCTCAGGCCAGATTTGATTTCGCTAGTCTAGATGTATGAAGTGCTTCTCAATAAAACTTTCTATTTCTAAGAAGTTGGTTGTGAGTTCTTGCAATGTCTGACAGTAGCATGCATGCTAAATACACTTTAAATACAGGGCTAAGAAATAACTTTATGTGATTGATTACATACATACAACGAATAAGATATGTACCTGCCATGTAGCATGCATGCTAAAGTCACTTTAAATACTGGACTAAGAAATCACTTTATGTGATTTACATCCATACAACAAATGGGATATATACCTGGCAAGCATTGCTTGCTTGAATAGGACCTGTTCTGCAGATTCATATAGCATGCGTGCTAAAGACACATGAAATACTGGACTAAGAAATCACTTTATGTGATTGATTAAATCCATACAACGAATAGGAGAGATACCATGTAGCATGCATGGTAAGTCACCTTAAATGCTGGGCTAAGAAACATTATGTGATTGATTACATCCATACAACGAATGGGATTGATACCTGCCATGTAGCATGCATGCTAAAGACACCCTTTGGGGTTAACCTAGGCGGTTTACCAATATGTAAACCATATTTTCAAGAGAACGTCGCATCTTATTTTATTATTTTCTAACTCACATATAATTGTAACTCACATATTGAACTAGTACGGTTGTATCGGAAAAGCAACTAGTACTATTAACAAATTCTCTATTATTACATAGTATTATGAAATTCTATCTACTTTAATGTCACTTTAAATACTGGGATAAGAAATCACTTTATTTGATTTACATCCATACAACAAATGGGATATATACCTGGCAAGCATTGCTTGCTTGAACAGGACCTGTTCTGCAGATTCATATAGCATGCATGCTAAAGACACAAGAAATACTGGACTGAGAAATTAGTCTGTGTCACTGATTACATCCATACAATGAATAGGATATATACCTGCCATGTAGCATGGATGCTAAAGACACTTTAAATACAGGGCTAAGAAATGACTTTATGTGATTGATTACATCCATCCAACAAATGAGATATATACCTGCTATATAGCATGCATGCTAAAGACACATGAAATACTGGACTGAGAAATTAGTCTGTGTCATTAATCACTTCCATACAACGAATGAGAAAGATACCTGCTATATAGCATGCATGCTAAAGACACCCTTTGAGGTTAACCTAGGCGGTTTACAGATATGTATACAACATTTTCAAGAGAACGTCTCATCTTATTTGATTATTTTTTAACTCACATATAATTGTAACTGACATATTTGTTGTATCGCTAAAGCAACTAGTGTTATTTCCAAATTCTCTATTATTACATAGTATTATGAAATTCTAAGAGCCTCTTGTGGCGCAGAGTGGTAAGGCAGCGATATGCTGTCTGAAGCTTTCTGCCCATAAGGTTGGGAGTTCAATCCTGGCAGCCGGCTCAAGGTTGACTCAGCCTTCCATCCTTCCGAGATCGGTAAAATGAGTACCCAGCTTGCTGGGGGGTAAACGGTAATGACTGGGGAAGGCACTGGCAAACCACCCCGTATTGAGTCTGCCATGAAAACGCTAGAGGGCGTCACCCCAAGGGTCAGACATGACTCGGTGCTTGCACAGGGGATACCTTTACCTTTACCTTATTATGAAATTCTATCTTCTACTGCCTATGAAATAACCTTAAATACTTTTTGGCTAAGAAATTACTTAATGTTATTGATGACATCCATAACCAAGCGGTTTACCAACATGTAAATCACATTTTCAATAGAACGTTGCATCTTATTTTATTATTTTCTAACTCACATATATGAGTCTCTTGTGGAGCAGAGTGGTAAGGCAGCCGTCTGAAAGCTTTGCCCATAAGGCTGGGAGTTCAATCCCAGCAGCTGGCTCAAGGTTTACTCAGCCTTCCATCCTTCCGAGGTCGGTAAAATGAGTACCCAGCTTGCTGGGGGGTAAACGGTCATGACTGGGGAAGGCACTGGCAAACCACCCCGTATTGAGTCTGCCATGAAAACGCTAGAGGGCGTCACCCCAAGGGTCAGACATGACTCTGTGCTTGCAACAGGGGATACCTTTACCTTTACCTTTAACTCACATATAATTGTAACTCACATATTGAACTAGTACGGTTGTATCGCAAAAGCAACTAGTGCTATTAACAAATTCTCTATTATTACATAGTATTATGAAATTCTATCTTCTACTGCCTATGAAGGCTAAAGTCACTTTAAATACTGGGCATGCATTCTAGACCCCGTTGATCTTAACCAATCGGTTTATCAATATGTAAACCAAATTTTCAAGAGAACGTCACATCTTATTTTATTATTTTCTAACTCTCTTATTATACTGTAATAAATCATGTCTCTCCTTGGCGTCTACCCTAGTTTTAGCCTGCTTGATAATAGATGGTGGGTAGCCACGATGTTCCAGGGCTTTACCTAATTCCTACTGGTATTTTCATAAGAAGAGGAGTAATAGTTAATACGTTTATGTCTCAAAAATTGCCCATAGGGTAAATTTCTTATGAGGTGGGGAGGATGAAAGCTGTTGAAATGAAGAAGTGTGTTACGATCTGTTGGTTTTTTGTATGATGTGGTGGTCAATCTACCATCTGGTTTTAAAGTGACCAAAGTGTGTAAAAATGGTACTTCCACCATGTCATGATGACCTTTAAATTTAATTGTGGAATGTTGGCTATTAACCCATTGTATGAATTGTTCTATAGAGTCCGAATTTGAATAAACAAGAAAAATATCATCCAGGAATCTGGTATAGAAATTAATATCAGACTTAAATGGATTGGTAATATCATTGTATAACCACTGGTTTTCAAGGTGAATCATAAAGAGGTTTGCGATGGTCGGGGCCATCGGGGAGCCCATAGAGACTCCGTGAGTTTGTAAATATAAATTGTCTTCAAATTCAAAGTAATTATTTTCAAAAATCAAATCCAATAAATCCAGCAAAAAGTGTGTAGGTGGGATACATAATTGTCTATTGTCTAATAAGTTTTGTATAACTAATCTTGCCTCTTCCAATGGAATATTAGTATATAAGGATGTGACATCCATAGTCATTAATACTGCTCCTTTTGGTACCCTTAATTTTTCTATGAGGTTAATAAAGTGGGTAGTGTCTTTTAACAATGTGTCTTGAGTTGGAAGCAGCTTCTGAAAACGAAAATCTATAAATTTGGCTAAAGGTTCCAAGAAGGATCCACATTGTGAAATAATTGGTCTGCCTATGGGTGGACGGTCAGGTTTATGTATTTTTGGTAAAATATATATGTGAGGGATCCTTGGGTACGTTTTCAAGAAAAGCAGCTTCATTATTATTAATATATCCAAGTCCCAAGCCCTCATGTATTACAATCCTGATCACTCTTATGATCTCATTAATACAACTATAATTAACAGGCTTATAATATTTTCTGTCGTTTAGTTGCCTGAGAACTTCATTTCTACAATCCTCTGTGTTCAGTACTACTATACCTCCTCCTTTGTCAGCTGGTTTTATAGTAATGTCTGGATCAGATTGTAACTGTTGCAAAGTATTAAATTCCTCTTGAGTAAGATTAAAAGGGGCACTTCTACCCTTGTATTTCAGTAACTCCAAATCCCTAAGTACCATTTTTTCAAAAGTCCTCATGTGACTTCCGCCACACACCTCAAAGGCATGCTCAAAGCGGCACTTCTGCCTCTGGCAAGCCCCTTTATTATACTCCCAGCACACTCCTCAGCTGTCCCTTCTGCCCGTTAGCCAGTGCTTCTCCGACTCGGCCCGCCGGACATAAGGACACACCTTCACGATCCATGAATTGTGTTCCTTTAAATCCCACCGGGCTTGAGCATTATTTGAGGCTTTCCCTCTGGCCTTGGTGTCAACGGAGGGGGCCGGGAGGAGGCCAACAGTTGCCCCGGATGACCCTGGGACCGTCCACTTCCTTTGCGGCGCGGGGCTTCCCCGCCGCGGCAAACGCCGCCAGGGTAAGTCCCGACGGCTATTATTACATAGTATTATGAAATTCTATCTTCTACTCCCTATGAAATAACCTTAAATACTTGTTGGCTAAGAAATTACTTTATGTTATTGATGACATCCATACACCGAATGAGATATATACCTGCTATATAGCATGCATGCTAAAGACACATGAAATACTGGACTGACAAATTAGTCTGTGTCATTGATTACATCCATACAACGAATCCCGACGGCTATTATTACATAGTATTATGAAATTCTATCTTCTACTGCCTATGAAATAACTATGAAATAAAGTCAGGTATCTATCCTATTCGTTGTATGGATGTAAACAATCACATAAAGTGATTTCTTAGCCCTGTGTCTTTAGCATGCATGCTACATGGCAGGTATATATCCTATTCGTTGTATGGATGTAATCAATGACAAGGACTAATTTCTCAGTCCAGTATTTCATATGTCTTTAGCATGCATGCTATATGAATCTGCAGAACAGGTCCTGTTCAAGCAAGCAATGCTTGCCAGGTATATATCCCATATGTTCTATGGATGTCAATCACATAATGTGATTTCTTAGCCCAGTATTTAAAGTGTCTTTAGCATGCATGCTACATGGCAGGTATCTATCCCACTCGTTGTATGGATGTAATCAATCACATAATGTTTATTAGGCCAGCATTTAAGGTGACATATCATGACTTTAGCATGCATGCTACATGGCAGGTATCTATCCTATTCGTTGTATGGATGTAATCAATCACATAATGTTTCTTAGCCCAGCATTTAAGGTGACTTATCATGCATGCTATATAGCAGGTATATATCTCAATCGTTGTATGGATGTCATCAATAAGATAAAATAATTTCTTAGCCAACAAGTATTTAAGGTTATTTTATAGGCAGTAGATTATAGAATTTCATAATACAATGTTATAATAGAGAATTTGGAAATAGCAGTAGTTGCTTTTGCGATACAACCAATATGTCAGTTACAATTATATGTGAGTTACAAAATAATAAAATAAGATGAGATGTTCTCTTGAAAATGTTGTTTACATATGGGTAAACCACCTAGGTTAACCCCAAAGTGTGTCTTTAGCATGCATGCTATATGAATCTGCAGAATAGGTCCTGTTCAAGCCAGCAATGCTTGCCAGGTATATATCCCATTTGTTGTATGAATGTAAATCACATGAAGTGATTGCTCAGCCCAGTATTTAAAGTGACTTTAGCATGCATGCTACATGGCAGGTATATATCCTATTCGTTGTATGGATGTAATCAATGACAAAGACTAATTTCTCAGTCCAGTATTCCATGTGTCTTTAGCATGCATGACATATAGCAGGTATATATCTCATTCGTTGAATGGAAGTGATTAATGACATAAAGTAATTTATTAGCCAACAAGTATTTAAGGTTATTTCATAGGCAGTAGAAGATAGAATTTCATAATACTATGTAATAATAGAGAATTTGTAAATGGCACTAGTTGCTTTTGCGATACAACCAATATGTCAGTTACAATTATATGTGAGTTACAAAATAATAAAATAAGATGAGACGTTGTCTTGAAAATGTTGTTTACATATCGGTAAAACTCCTAGGTTAACCCCAAAGTGTGTCTTTAGCATGCATGCTATACGAATCTGCAGAACGGGTCCTGTCCAAGCAAGCAATGCTAGCCAGGTATATATCCCGTTTGTTGTATGATGTAAATCACATAAAGTGATTTCTTAGCCCAATATTTGACAATAGCATGCACGCTACATGACACGTATCTCTCCTATTCGTTGTATGGATTTAATCAATCACATAAAGTGATTTCTTAGCCCAGTATTTAAAGTGACTTTAGCATGCATGTTACATGGCAGGTATATATTCTATTCGTTGTATGGATGTAATCAATGACACAGACTAATTTCTCAGTCCAGTATTTCATGTGTCTTTAGCATGCATGCTATATAGCAGGTACATATCTCATTCGTTGTGTGGTAGTATTTAATGGCATAATGTAATTTCTTAGCCAACAAGTATTTAAGGTTATTTCATAGGCAGTAGAAGATAGAATTTCATAATACTATGTAATAATAGAGAATTTGTTAGTAGCACTAGTTCCTTTTGCTATACAACCGTACTAGTTCAATATGTGAGTTACAATTATATGTGCTTGCCAGGTATATATCCCATTTGTTGTATGGATGTAAATCACATAAAGTGATTTCTTAGCCCAGTATTTATAGTGTCTTTAGCATGCATGCTACATGGCAGGTATCTATCCCATTCGTTGTATGGATGTAATCAATCACATAATGTTTTTTAGCACAGCATTTAAGGTGACTTATCAAGACTTTAGCATGCATGCTACATGGCAGGTATCTATCCTATTCATTGTATGGATGTAATCAATGACACAGACTAATTTCTCAGACCAGTATTTCATGTGTCTTTAGCATGCATGCTATATGAATCTGCAGAACAGGTCCTGTTGAAGCAAGCAATGCTTGCCAGGTTTATATCCCATTTGTTGTATGGATGTAAATCAGATAAAGAGATTTCTTAGCCCAGTATTTAAATTGTCTTTAGCATGCATGCTACATGGCAGGTATATATCCTATTCCTTGTATGGATGTAATCAATGACAAAGACTAATTTCTCAGTCCAGTATTTCATATGTCTTTAGCATGCATGCTATATGAATCTGCAGAATAGGTCCTGTTCAAGCAAGCAATGCTTGCCAGGTATATATCCGATTTGTTGTATGGATGTAAATCAGATAAAGTGATTTCTTAGCCCAGTATTTAAATTGTCTTTAGCATGCATGCTACATGGCAGGTATATATCCTATTCCTTGTATGGATGTAATCAATGACAAAGACTAATTTCTCAGTCCAGTATTTCATGTTTCTTTAGCATGCATGATATATAGCAGGTATATATCTCATTTGTTGTATGGAAGTATATAAAGACATAAAGTAATTTCTTAACCAACAATTATTTAAGGTTATTTCATAGGCAGTAGAAGATAGAACTTCATAATACTATGTAATAATAGAGAATTTTTTAATAGCACTAGTTGCTTTTGCCATACAACCGTACAAGTTCAATATGTGAGTTACAATTACGTTCTCTTGAAAATGTTGTTTACATATCGGTAAACCGCCTAGGTTATCCCCAAGGGGTCTCTTTAGCATTCATGTTATATGAATATGCAGAACAGGTCCTATTCAAGCAAGCAATCCCTTTTGTTGTATGGATGTAAATCACATAAAGTGATTTCTTATCCCAGTATTTAAAGTGACTTTAGCAAGCATGCTATATAGCAGGTATATATCTCATTCGTTGTATGGATGTCATCAGTAACATAAAGTAATTTCGTAGCCTACAAGTACTTAAGGTTATTTCATAGGCAGCAGAACATAGAATTTCAAAATACTATGTAATAATAGAGAATTTGGAAATAGCACTAGTTGCTTTTGCGATGCAACCATTAAGTCAGTTACAATTATATGTGAGTTACAAAATAATAAAATAAGATGAGACGTTCTCTTGAAAATGTTTTTTACATATCGGTAAACCGCCTAGGTTAACCCCAAAGGGTGTCTTTAGCAAGCATGCTATATGAATCTGCAGAACAGGGCCTGTTCAAGCAAGCAATGCTTGCCAGGTATATATCCCATTTGTTGTATGGATGTAAATCACATAAAGTGATTTCTTAGCCCAATATTTAAGGTGACTTTAGCATGCATGCTACATGGCAGGTATCTCTCCTATTCGTTGTATGGATTTAATCAATCACATAAAGTGATTTCTTAGCCCAATATTTAAAGTGTCTTTAGCATGCATGCTCCATGGCAGGTATATCTCCTATTCGTTGTATGGATGTAATCATTGACACAGCCTAATTTCTCAGTCCAGTATTTAAATTGTCTTTAGCATGCATGCTATATAGCAGGTATATAGCTCATTCGTTGTATGGAAGTATTTAATGGCATAAAGTAATTTCTTAGCCAACAAGTATTTAAGGTTATTTCATAGGCAGTAGAAGATAGAATTTCATAATACTATGTAATAATAGAGAATTTGTTAATAGCACTAGTTGCTTTTGCGAAACAACCGTACTAGTTCAATATGTGAGTTACAATTATATGTGAGTTAGAAAATAATAAAATTAGATGCGACGTTCTCTTGAAAATGTGGTTCACATATTGGTTAACCGCTTGGTTAACACCAAAGGGGTCTAGAGTGCATGCTATATGAATCTGCAGAACAGATCAAGTAAGCAATGCTCAGCAGGTATCTATCCCATTGGATGTAATCACATAATGTTTCTTAGCCCAGCATTTAAGGTGACTTATCATGCATGCTATATAGCAGGTATATATCTCATTCGTTGTATGGATGTCATCAATGACATAAAGTAATTTCTTAGCCAACAAGTATTTAAGGTTATTTCATAGGCAGTAGAAGATAGAATTTCATAATACTATGTAATAATAGAGAATCTGGAAATAGTAATAGTTCCTTTTGTGATACAACCCATATGTCACTTACAATTATATGTGTGTTAAAAAATAATAAAATAAGATGAGACGTTCTCTTGAAAATGTTTTTTACATATCGATAAACCGCTACATGAATCTCCAGAATAGGTCCTGTTCAAGCAAGCAAGGCTTGCCAGGTAAGGTAAAGGTAAAGGTAAAGGTAAAGGTAAAGGTAAAGGTAAAGGTATCCCCTGTGCAAGCACCGAGTCATGTCTGACCCTTGGGGTGACGCCCTCTAGCGTTTTCTTGGCAGACTCAATACGGGGTGGTTTGCCAGTGCCTTCCCCATGCCAGTGCCTTCCCCAGGTATATATCCCATTTGTTGTATGGATGTAAATCACATAAAGTGATTTCTTAGCCCAGTATTTAAAGTGTCTATAGCATGCATGCTATATGGCAGGTATATATACTATTCATTGTATGGACGCAATCAATGACAAAGACTAATTTCTCAGTCCAGTATTTCATGTTTCTTTAGCATGCATGCTATATAGCAGGTATATATCTCATTCGTTGTATGGAATTGATTAATGACATATAGTAATTTCTTAGTCAACAAGTATTTAAGTTTTTTCATAGGCAGTAGAAGAATTTCATAATACTATGTAATATTAGAGAATTTGGAAATAGCACTAGTTCCTTTTGCGATACAACCGTACTAGTTCAATATGTCAGTTACAATTATATGTGAGTTACAAAATAATACAATAAGATGAGACGTTCTCTTGAAAATATTGTTTACATATCGGTAAACCGCCTAGGTTACCCTCAAAGGGTGTCTTTTGCATGCATGCTATATGAATCTGCCTATGCTAACCTAAAGGTTGACTCAGCCTTCCATCCTTTCGAGGTCGGTAAAATGAGTACCCAGCTTGCTGGGGGGTAAACGGTGATGACTGGGGAAGGCACTGGCAAACCACCCCGTATTGAGTCTGCCAAGAAAACGCTAGAGGGCATCACCCCAAGGGTCAGACATGACTCGGTGCTTGCAAAGGGGATACCTTTACCTTTACCTTATGCTAACCTAGCTGGCCACACCCGGTAGCAGCTGCCTCGGTGAGGCCTGGGCGGCCAGCCCACACAGAGATAAGGTACAGTCCAAGTCACCGGGAGGTGTTAAGAACAACGTAGAGCCAGGCAAAGAGTAGTCAAACAGTCCGAAAGTCCGAGAGTTCACCAAGCCAAATCACTTTACCGAAATCCGTCGTAAGGTCCGAAGCCAGAGGGTCAAGGTTTACACAGCAAGGTACGATAGCCAAGCAGGTCCGGGGGGTAGTCGCATCAATTGCTTCCACGATAGCTAGCTGTTTCGGTCTCCCTAAATGCAGCCCATCTAACGAGCTGCACCTGCATGATGACTCACCCCTCCTCTCCCGGCGTGAGTCCAGCTGAACCCCATTGCCTCTGACAGTTCGCCTGGAGTCTCTGACTCCTTCTTCATTCTGCCAGCCCCACCCTGTGGCTCTGTCTTAAACTTACAGCCACGTTCCTCTCTGTTCGATCCCTCCTCCTGCAGAGGTCTGTTCTCTGTCAGCTGCCAGGAACATCCCTCCCCCGGGTCCAGCTCATTCCTCAGACCTGGCTGGGCTGTTGACCCTGGTTGCTCTGGCAACCCCGGGGAGTCGGGAGGCAGCAGCGGGGGTGTGACACCATCCCCCCCCTCCAGAGCCCCCTCCTGAGGGGTCGGGGCCTGGTTTGCCCGGAAACTGGGCGTGATAGTTCTGCACCAGGTCAGGTGCATGGACCTCGCTGGCGGGTTCCCAGGACCGTTCCTCAGGTCCGTAGCCTTCCCAGTTGATCAGGTACTGGAGCATGCCCCTACGGAGTCGGGAATCCAGTACCTGTCTGACCTGGTACTCCTCTTCACCGTCGATGGACACGGGTCCTGCAGGGGCTGGTATCGGGGGATGCAGGCTGTCTGTGCAGAGCGGTTGGAGTAGCGAGCGATGGCACACGGGTTGAATCCGATACGATCGGGGCAGCTTCAACCGGTAGGCCACAGGATTCTCCTGTTCCAGAACCCCAAACGGTCCCACGAACCGCGCATCCAGCTTTTGGGCCGGACGGTTGGTCCGCAAATGCCTGGTGGACAGCCAGACCCGACTCCCGACTGCTAGTGGAACTCCTTCAGAGCGATGGGCGTCGGCCTGAGCTTTGTACCGGGTCTGCGCTTCCTGCAAAGTGTACTGGAGGATCTGGTGTTGGGCTGCAGCTCCTCCAAATCAGCTGCCGCTGTGGGTACCGTGGGTGGAACGATGGAATCCGGTAGGAACCGAGGGTGAAACCCGTACAGGGTTTGAGGGGCCTCCCACTGAACGATGGCCTGTACCTTGGAAGGATCCATCTGGACCCCTTGGGCACACAACCGATGTTCCAAGAAGTCGATAATGTCCCGGGAGAAGTCGCACTTGGCGAGTTTGGCATATAAGCCATGGTCCCGTAACCTTTGTAGGACCTGGCGGACATGTCCGGTATGCAGTTCCGGCCGTCGGGAGTACACCAGGATGTCATCAAGGTATATGATGACAAAGCGGTCCAGCAAATCCCGGAATACATCATTGATGAACCGCAGGAACACGTCGGGTGCGCTGCAGAGAGCAAAAGGCATTACCAGATACTCAAATTGCCCGTACCGGGTCCCGAACCCACTCTTCCATTCGTCCCTGGCACGAATTCGGATGAGGTTGTAAGCCCCACGCAGGTCCAGCTTGGTGAACACGCAGACACCCTTTACTTGTTCCAGTAACTCGGGGATGAGGGGCAAGGGGTAGTGGTCCTTGATTGTGATTTCATTGAGGGCCCGATAGTCATGGCACATTCGTAAGTCCCCCTCCTTCTTCTTCACAAAGAGGACCGGAGTGGAGGTAGGACCAGTGGATGAAACCTCGCTGCAGGTTCTTGTCCAGGAACTCCCAGAGGGCCTGACGTTCAGGTTCCGACAGGGCGTACAAGCACTTGACGGGGAGGCGCACATCCAATTTCAGATCAATGCCGCAATCATATGGTCGGTGCGGAGGGAGTTTATCAGCGCCCTTTTCCTCGAAGACATCTGCATAGTCCCGGTACTCAGGCGGCAGCCCAGTGCTGTCTGGTGCGGCAGAGAGGTGAGTGGCATGTAGGCAGTCCCGGCCAAAGCGTAAGTCCAGCTTCACCCAATCGATACGTGGGTTATGCTTGGCAAGCCAGTCCATGCCAAGCACCAAGGGAAATCGAAGCATGTGAACGACGTCAAAAACCATGGTCTCGGTATGTTGTTTCACCTGGAGCAACAGGGGCCGGGTCTCCCATTTCACCCATCCGGCCTCGATTAATCGCCCGTCTGTGGCTTCCACTTTAGCTGGAACCTGCTTCTTTGTAATGGGCACCCGTCTCTGGCGCTGGAAGGTGGCGTCAATGTAGGACCGGGTGGCTCCGGAGTTGACCAGGGCATGGACCAGGAGCCACTGCCCCTGGGGTAGTTGCAGGCGCACAGGCAGTAGTAAGTGCATCAGTCCTGGGGCGGCCCCCACCGTTCCTCCCAGGCGACCAGGGCCGGAGTCAGATGGGAGCGGGCGTTTCCCGCTGACTTAATTTTTTCAGGGCACTGGCCCGCGTAATGACCTGCACCCCCGCAGTACAGGCACAGGTTCTGTGTGCGGCGGCACTGCTTTTCTCTGGGGTCCAATCGAGGCCGCACACTGCCGAATTGCATTGGTTCCCCCGGATCCAGAGGAACTGCTGCCTTGGGAGCGGTGAGACGGGGTGGAGACTGCTCTCCCCGGTTTCGTTGCTGGGTTCCAGACCGGGCGAGGCGCCGCTCCTCCAGGCAGTCGTCGATGCGGTAGCACAGTTGCACCAGGTCGCTCATATGACGGGGTCGGTCTACGTGGACCAGCTCATCCAGGACCTTCTCTGATAGTCCTGCCACAAACTGGTCTACTAAAGCAGGCTCATTCCAGTCCAAGTCTTGTGCCATGATCTGGAATTCCGCAGCATAGTCCCTCACGGAGCGGGTCCCTTGGCGAAGCTCCCGCAGGCACCAGCTAGCCCGAATCACCTTCTGAGCATCCCCGAATGCTTCATCCATCTTGGACACAAAAGCCTGGAAGTTGGCCAGCAAATAAGATGCGACGTTCTCTTGAAAATGTGGTTTACATATTGGTAAACCGCCTTGGTTAACACCAAACGGGTCTAGAATGCATGCTATATGAATCTGCAGAACAGATCAAGTAAGCAATGCTTAGCATGTATCTATCCCATGCGTTGTATGGATGTAATCAATCACATAATGTTTCTTAGCCCAGCATTTAAGGTGACTTTAGCAAGCACGCTATATAGCAGGTATATATCTCATTCGTTGTATGGATGTCATCAATAACATAAAGTGATTTCTTAGCCTACAAGTACTTAAGGTCATTTCATAGGCAGTAGAAGATAGAATTTCATAATACTATGTAATAATAGAGAATTTGGAAACAGCACTATTTGCTTGTGCGATACAACTAATATGTCAGTTATAATTATATGTGAGTTACAAAATAATAAAATAAGATGAGACGTTCTCTTGAAAATGTTGTTTACATATCTGTAAACCACCTAGGTTAACCCCAAAGGGTGTCTTTAGCATGCATGCTATATGAATCTGCAGAACAGGTCATATTCAAGCAAGCAATGCTTGACAGGAATATATGCCTTTTGTTGTATGGATATAAATCACAGAAAGTGATTTCGTAGCCCAGTATTTACTTTAGCATGCATGCTACATGGCAGTTATCTCTCCTATTCGTTGTATTGATTTATTCAGTCACATAAAGTACGGTTGTATCGCACATGAAAAGCACATGAAATACTGGACTGAGAAATTAGTCTGTGTCATTGATTACATCCATACAACGAATAGGATATATACCTCCCTTGTAGCATGCATGCTAAAGTCACTTTAAATACAGGGCTAAGAAATAACTTTATGTGATTGATTATATACATACAACGAATAGGATAGATTCCTGCCATGTAGCATGCATGCTAAAGTCACTTTAAATACTGGGCTAAGAAATTTTTTTATGTTATTGATTAAATCCATACAAAGAATAGGAGAGATACCTGCCATGTAGCATGCATGCTAAAGTCACCTTAAATTCTGGGCTATGAAACATAAGGTGATTGATTAAATCCATACAACGAATGGGATAGATACCTGCTGAGCATTGCTTACTTGATCTGTTCTGCAGATTCATATAGCATGCATAAAGACACCTGAAATACTGGACTGAGAAATTAGTCTGTATCATTGATTTCATCCATACAACGAATAGGATATATACCTGCCATGTAGCATGCATGCTAAAGACACTTTAAATACAGGGCTAAGAAATGACTTTATGTGATTAATTACATCCATACTACAAATGAGATATATACCTGCTATATAGCATGCATGCTAATGACACCTGAAATACTGAACTGAGAAATTAGTCTGTGTCATTAATCACTTCCATACAACGAATGAGATATATACCTGCTATATAGCATGCATGCTAAGGACACCCTTTGAGGTTAACCTAGGCGGTTTACCGATATGTAAACAACATTTTCAAGAGAACGTCTCAACTTATTTTCTTATTTTGTAACTCACATATAATTGTAACTGACATATTGGTTGTATCCCAAAAGTGCTATTTCAAAATTCTCTATTATTACATAGTATTATGAAATTCTATCTTCTACTGCCTATGAAATAACCTTAAGTACTTGTAGACTAAGAAATTACTTTATGTTATTGATGACATCCATACAATGAATGAGATATATACCTGCTATATAGCATGCATACTAAAGTCACCTTAAATGCTGGGCTAAGAAACATTATGTGATTGATTACATCCATTCATCGAATGGGATAGATAACTGATGAGCATTGCTTACTTGATCTGTTCGGCAGATTCATATAGCATGTATTCTAGACCCTTTTGGTGTTAACCAAGCCGTTTACCAATATGTAAACCACATTTTCAAGAGAACGTCGCATCGTATCTTATTATTTTCTAACTCACATATAATTGTAACTCACATATTGAACTAGTACGTTTGTATCGCAAAACCAACTAGTGCTATTAACAAATTCTATATTATTACATAGTATTATGAAATTCTATCTTCTACTGCCTATGAAATAACCTTAAATACTTGTTGGCTAAGAAATTACTTTATGTCATTAATTACTTCCATACAACGAATGAGATATATACCTGCTATATAGCATGCATGCTAAGGACACCCTTTGAGGTTAACCTAGGCGGTTTACCGATATGTTAACAACATTTTCAAAAGAACGTCTCAACTTATTTTCTTATTTTGTAACTCACATATAATTGTAACTGACATTTTGGTTGTATCGCAAACGCAACTAGTGCTATTTCCAAATTCTCTATTATTACATAGTATTATGAAATTCTATCTTCTACTGCCTATGAAATAACCTTAAATACTTGTTGGCTAAGAAATTACTTTATGTCCTTAATTACTTCCATAAAACGAATGAGATATATACCTGCTATATAGCATGCATGTTAAAGACACATGAAATACTGGACTTCTAGTTCTACTTCTACTTCTACATCCTATGAAATAACCTTAAATAGTTGCTGGCTAAGAAATTACTTTATGTCATTAAATACTTACATACAACGAATGAGATATATACCTGCTATACAGCATGCATTCTTAAATCACATGAAATACTGGACTTAGAAATTAGTCTGTGTCATTGATTACATCCATACAACGAATAGGATATATACCTGCCATGTAGCATGCATGCTAAAGACACTTTAAATACAGGGCTAAGAAATGACTTTATGTGATTGATTACATCCATACAACGAATAGGATAGATACCTGCCATGTTGCATGCATGCTAAAGACACTTTAAATACAGGGCTAAGGTATCACTTTATGTGATTGATTACATCCATACAACGAATAGGAGATGTACCTGCCATGTAGCATGCATGCTAAAGTCACCTTAAATACTGGGCTAAGAAATCACTTTATGTGATTTACATCCATACAACAAATGGGATATATACCTGGCAAGCATTGCTTGCTTGAACAGGACCTGTTCGGCAGTGTCACACCCCCGCTGCTGCCTCCCGACTCCCCAGGGTTGCTGGAGCAACCAGGGTCAACAGCCCAGCCAGATCTGAGGAATGAGCTGGACCCGAGGGAGGGATGTTCCTGGCAGCTGACAGAGAACACACCTCCGCAGGTGGAGGGATCGAACACAGAGGACGTGGCTGTACGTTCAAGACAGAGCCACAGGGTGGGGCTGGCAGAACGAAGAAG
Organism: Paroedura picta; assembly: GCF_049243985.1. Lineage (NCBI taxonomy): Eukaryota > Metazoa > Chordata > Lepidosauria > Squamata > Gekkonidae > Paroedura > Paroedura picta. Next base: position 76,630,671 of record NC_135377.1, on the reverse strand, counting down.
GAGTCAGAGACTCCAGGCAAACTGTTCAGCTGGACTTACGCCGGGAGAGGAGGGGTGAGTCATCATGCAGGTGCAACTCGTTAGATGGGCTGCATTTAGGGATACCGAAACAGCTAGCTAGCGTGGAAGCAATTCATGCGACTACCCCCCCGGAGCTGCTCTGCTATCGTGCCTTGCTGTGTAAACCTTGACCCTCTGGCTTCGGACCTTACGATGGATTTCGGTAAAGTGATTTGGCTTGGTGAACTCTCGGACTTTCTGGACTTTGACCTTCGGACTGTTTGACTACTCTTTGCCTGGCTCTACGTTGTTCTTATCAGCTCCCGGTGACTTGGATTGTACCTTATCTCTGTCTGGGCTGGCCGCCCAGGCCTCATCGAGGCAGCTGCTACCGGGTGTGGCCGGCTAGGGCAGCATACCTTGCTTCCACCCTGTTTCCAACCTTGCGGCTGGGACTCAGAGCCAGCAGCTCCAGCCAGGATGGACCAAGCCAGAGCAACTTTGGCTGCCCGCAACCAGTTGCTAGAACAGCAGGTGGGTGATTTAACCCTGCAGAATCAAGCCCTGGAAACTCGAGTGCAGCAGCTCACCAATGCTGTGTTGGGGCTGCAGCAAGCAGCTGGAGCCACCGCCCAAGGTGCTCTACCCTCCTGCCCTCTCAAGACTCCAGAGAAATATGAGGGACACAGGGAGGACTTTACCACGTTCCTGGCCCAGGTGAAAATGTTGATTCCCGGCCCCGGGAATTCCCCGCAGAGCAGGCTAAGGTCAGCTTCACTATCAGCCTGCTTAAACGGCCAGCTGCCCAGTGGGCTACTCCACTGCTCATTGCAGATGCTCCCGAGCTGGCCAACTTCCAGGCTTTTGTGTCCAAGATGGATGAATCATTCGGGGATGCTCAGAAGGTGATTCGGGCTAGCTGGTGCCTGCGGGAGCTTCGCCAAGGGACCCGCTCCGTGAGGGACTATGCTGCGGAATTCCAGATCATGGCACAAGACTTGGACTGGAATGAGCCTGCTTTAGTAGACCAGTTTGTGGCAGGACTATCAGAGAAGGTCCTGGATGAGCTGGTCCACGTAGACCGACCCTGTCGTATGAGCGACCTGGTTCAACTGTGCTACCGCATCGACGACTGCCTGAAGGAGCGGCGCCTCGCCCGGTCTGGAACCCAGCCACGAAACCGGGGAGAGCAGTCTCCACCCCGTCTCACCGCTCCCAAGGCAGCAGTTCCTCTGGATCCGGGGGAACCAATGCAATTCGGCAGTGTGCGGCCTCGATTGGACCCCAGAGAAAAGCAGTGTCGCCGCACACAGAACCTGTGCCTGTACTGCAGGGGTGCAGGTCATTACGCGGGCCAGTGCCCTGAAAAAATTAAGTCAGCGGGAAACGCCCGCTCCCATCCGACTCCGGCCCTGGTCGCCTGGGAGGAACGGTGGGGGCCGCCCCAGGGCTGATGCACTTACTACTGCCTGTGTGCCTGCAACTACCCCAGGGGCAGTGGCTCCTGGTCCATGCCCTGGTCGACTCCGGAGCCACCCGGTCCTACATTGACGCCACCTTCCAGCGCCAGAGACGGGTGCCCATTACAAAGAAGCAGGTTCCAGCTAAAGTGGAAGCCACAGACGGGCGATTAATCGAGGCCGGATGGGTGAAATGGGAGACCCGGCCCCTGTTGCTCCAGGTGAAACAACATACCGAGACCATGGTTTTTGACGTTGTTCACATGCCTCGATTTCCCTTGGTGCTTGGCATGGACTGGCTTGCCAAGCATAACCCGTGTATCTATTGGGTGAAGCTGGACTTACGCTTTGGCCGGGACTGCCTACATGCCACTCACCTCTCTGCCGCACCAGACAGCACTGGGCTGCCGCCTGAGTACCGGGACTATGCGGATGTCTTCGAGGAAAAGGGCGCTGATAAACTCCCTCCGCACCGACCATATGATTGCGGCATTGATCTGAAATTGGATGTGCGCCTCCCCGTCAAGTGCTTGTACGCCCTGTCGGAACCCGAACGTCAGGCCCTCTGGGAGTTCCTGGACAAGAACCTGCAGCGAGGGTTCATCCACCGGTCCTACCTCCACTCCGGTCCTCTTTGTGAAGAAGAAGGAGGGGGACTTACGAATGTGCCATGACTATCGGGCCCTCAATGAAATCACAATCAAGGACCACTACCCCTTGCCCCTCATCCCCGAGTTACTGGAACAAGTGCAGGGTGCCTGCGTGTTCACCAAGCTGGACCTGCGTGGGGCTTACAACCTCATCCGAATTCGTGCGAGGGACGAATGGAAGACTGTGTTCGGGACCCGGTACGGGCAATTTGAGTATCTGGTAATGCCTTTTGGTCTCTGCAACGCACCCGACGTGTTCCAGCGGTTCATCAATGATGTATTCCGGGATTTGCTGGACCGCTTTGTCATCATATACCTTGATGACATCCTGGTGTACTCCCGACGGCCAGAACTGCATACATGTCTGCCAGGTCCTACAAAGGTTACGGGACCATGGCTTATATGCCAAACTCGCCAAGTGCGACTTCTCCCGGGACATTATCGACTTCTTGGAACATCGGTTGTGTGCCCAAGGGGTCCAGATGGATCCTTCCAAGGTACAGGCCATCGTTCAGTGGGAGGCCCCTCAAACCCGGAAGCAGTTGCCGCGGTTTATGGGGTTCGTCAACTATTACCAAACATTTCTACCCCAGTACGCACAAATGGTGCAACCCCTGACCCAGCTCCTGAGTCCTAAACGCCCGTACCAGTGGACTCCAGAAGCTAAGCAAGCCTTCCAGCGGCTCAAGCAATGCTTCACCTCCGAGCCCTGCCTTGCCCATCCTGACCCTGAGAAGCCCTTTATTGTGGAGGCCGATGCCTCCAGCACAGCGTTGGGGACGCTCCTTCTCCAGCCGGATCCAGAAGGGCATCCTCCGCAACCCTGTGCGTTCTATTCCCGGCAGTTCACCCCAGTTGAGAGGAACTACACTATCTGGGAGAGGGAACTGCTGGCCATCAAAGCCGCCTTTGAAAAATGGCGCCATCATCTGGAGGGGGCCAAGTACCCGGTCTTGGTACGAACAGACCACCAGAACCTAGAGTATCTGCAGACAGCCCGCTGCCTCAACCAGCGGCAAATCGGGTGGGCTCTGTTCTTTTCCCGATTCAATTTCCGGATCGAATACATCCCAGGGACCAGAACAAGAGGGCAGACGCCCTCTCCCGCCAGCCACAAGACACAACCGACCCTGATAACGGCCCCGCACCCCTACTGCTTCCAGCCTCAGTGTTAGCGGCCATTCCCGACACACCGGGTTTCTGCCAACAGGTGGCAGCACAACAGGCGACCGACCCCTGGACACAGACCCAGATCCGTTGGCTGCAGGAACACCCCGACGAACGCTCTGAGTTCCATGTCTTGGAGGGGCTCCTGCATCACCGCGGCAGGGTAGTGCTTCCCACTGCAGCTTTACGGACACAGGCGCTACAACAGACACACGACACCCTGGCAGCAGGCCATTTTGGGCAATACAAGACTCTCCGTTTGCTGACCCAGTACATTTGTTGGCCTCGAGTGCGGGCGGACGTGGCCCAGTACGTAGCATCCTGTGCTACGTGCAGACAGGCAAAACATGCCATAGGCAAACCCCCGGGCTTGTTGCAGCCTCTCCCTGTTCCTCAGGGGCCATGGCAAGAAATCACGATGGACTTCATCACAGATCTCCCAGTATCCCGGGGTCCACCACAATCCTGACTGTGGTGGATCGATCCACAAGGATGGCGCACCTGATTCCTTGCTGCCCAAGGCCCGGGAGACGGCACATCTGTTTCTAGCGCAGATATTCCGGTTGTACGGCCTCCCAACGCAGATCGTCATGGATAGGGGGGTGCAGTTCACCTCTCGCTTCTGGCGACAACTGCACGTGGCACTGGGGACCAAGATCAGCCTTTCAAGTGCGCATCACCCCGAAACCGACGGCAAGACAGAATGGGTCAACGGGATCATAGAGCAGTACCTCCGCTGCTACGTCTCATACCAGCAGGAAGATTGGTCACGCTGGCTCCCGTTGGCGGAGTTCGCATATAACAATTCTGTCCACGCATCCACCCAGATGTCCCCGTTCCAAGCCCTGTACGGGTTTCACCCTCGGTTCCTACCGGATTCCATCGTTCCACCCACGGTACCCACACCGGCAGCTGATTTGGAGGAGCTGCAGGCCGAACACCAGATCCTCCAGTACACTTTGCAGGAAGCGCAGACCCGGTACAAAGCTCAGGCCGACGCCCATCGCTCTGAAGGAGTTCCACTAGCAGTCGGGAGTCGGGTCTGGCTGTCCACCAGGCATTTGCGGACCAACCGTCCGGCCCAAAAGCTGGATGCGCGGTTCGTGGGACCATTTGGGGTTCTGGAACAGGAGAATCCTGTGGCCTACCGGTTGAAGCTGCCCCGATCGTATCGGATTCATCCCGTGTGCCATCGCTCGCTACTCCAACCACTCTGCACGGACAGCCTGCATCCCCCGATACCAGCCCCTGCGGGACCCGTGTCCATCGACGGTGAAGAGGAGTACCAGGTCAGACAGGTACTGGATTCCCGACTCCGTAGGGGCATGCTCCAGTACCTGATCAACTGGGAAGGCTACGGACCTGAGGAACGGTCCTGGGAACCCGCCAGCGAGGTCCATGCACCTGACCTGGTGCAGGACTATCATGCCCAGTTTCCGGGCAAACCAGGCCCCGACCCCTCAGGAGGGGGCTCTGGAGGGGGGGATGGTGTCACACCCCCGCTGCTGCCTCCCGACTCCCCGGGGTTGCCAGAGCAACCAGGGTCAACAGCCCAGCCAGGTCTGAGGAATGAGCTGGACCCGGGGGAGGGATGTTCCTGGCAGCTGACAGAGAACAGACCTCCGCAGGAGGAGGGATCGAACACAGAGGAATGTGGCTGTAAGTTTAAGACAGAGCCACAGAGAACGTCTCAACTTATTTTCTTATTTTGTAACTCACATATAATTGTAACTGACATATTGGTTGTATCGCAAAAGCAACTAGTGCTATTTCCAAATTCTCTAATATTACATAGTATTATGAAATTCTTCTACTGCCTATGAAATAACCTTAAATACTTGTTGACTAAGAAATTACTATATGTCATTAATCAATTCCATACAACGAATGAGATATATACCTGCTATATAGCATGCATGATAAAGACACATGAAATACTGGACTGAGAAATTAGTCTTTGTCATTGATTGCATCCATACAATGAATAGGATATATACCTGCCATATAGCATGCATGCTATAGACACTTTAAATACTGGGCTAAGAAATCACTTTATGTGATTTACATCCATACAACAAATGGGATATATACCTGGCAAGCCTTGCTTGCTTGAAAAGGACCTGTTCTGCAGATTCATATAGCGGTTTATCGATATGTAAAAAACATTTTCAAGAGAACGTCTCATCTTATTTTATTATTTTGTAACACACATATACCATGAATCAAGGCAAGCTGGACGTGGTCAAACAAGAAATGACAAGACTGAACATCGAGATTTTAGGAATCAGTGAACTAAAATGGACAGGAATGGGTGAATTTAATTCAGATGACCATCAGGTATACTACTGTGGACAAGAATCTCTCAGAAGAAATGGAGTAGCCTTCATAATCAATAAGAGTGTAGGAAAAGCAGTCTTGGGATACAATCCCCAAAATGACAGAATGATCTCAGTTTGAATCCAAGGCAAACCATTCAACATCACAGTGATCCAGGTCTATGCCCCAACCACTGCTGCGGAAGAGGATGAAGTTGATCAGTTCTATGAAGCCCTACAACACCTTCTAGAAGCAACGCCAAAAAATGATGTGCTTATCATCATGGGGGATTGGAATGCTAAAGTAGGAAGCCAAAAGATAACCGGGATAACAGGCAAGTTTGGCCTTGGAGTACAAAATGAAGCAGGGCACAGGCTGGTAGAATTTTGTCAAGAGAATACAATGGTCATAGCAAACACTCTTTTCCAACAACCCAAGAGACGACTCTACACATGGACATCACCAGAAGGTCAACACAGAAATCAGATTGACTATGTGCTCTGCAGCCAAAGATGGAAAAGTTCTATCCAGTCAATAAAAACAAGACCAGGAGCTGATTGTGGTTCAGATCATGAGCTTCTTGTTGCAAAATTTAGGCTTAAATTGAAGAAAGTAGGGAAAAGCACTAGGCCACTCAGATATGAACTAAATCATATCCCCGAAGAATACACTGTAGAGGTGACAAATAGATTTAAGGAATTAGATCTGATAGATAGAGTGCCTGAAGAACTATGGACGGAGGTTCGCAATATTGTACAAGAGGTAGCAACTAAAACCATCCCAAAGAAAAAGAAATGCAAGAAATCAAAATGGCTGTCTGAGGAAGCTTTACAAATAGCTAAGGAGAGAAGGGAAGTGAAAGGCAAGGGAGAAAGAGAAAGATACACCCAATTGTATGCAGAATTCCAGAGAAAAGCTAGAAGAGATAAGAATGCCTTCTTAAATGAACAGTGCAAACAAATAGAAGAAAACAATAGAATGGGGAGGACCAGAGATCTTTTCAAGAAAATTGGAGATATGAAGAGAACGTTTCATGCAAAGTTGGGTATGATAAGGGACCAAAATGGTAGGGACCTCACAGAAGCAGAAGAGATTAAACAAAGGTGGCAAAATTATACAGAACAACTATACAAGAGCGAGCTTAACATCCCTGATAACCACAATGGGGTGGTTACTGACCTGGAGCCAGACATCCTGGAATGTGAAGTCAAATGTGCCTTAGGAAGTCTGAGCAACAATAAATCTAGTGGTGGTGACAGCATTCCAGTTCAACTATTCAAAATCTTAAAGGACGATGCAGTAAAAGTGCTACACTCAATATGCCAGCAAATTTGGAAAACTCAAGAATGGCCACATGATTGGAAAAGGTCAGTTTACATTCCAATCCCAAAGAAGGGCAATGCCAAAGAATGTTCAAACTACCGCATCATTGCACTCATTTCTCATGCTAGCAAAGTTATGCTCAAAATCCTACAAGCTAGGCTCCAGCAATATGTGGACCGAGAACTTCCAGAAGTACAGGCAGGATTTCGAAGAGGCAGAGGAACTAGAGATCAAATTGCCAACATACGCTGGATCATGGAGAAAGCTAGGGAGTACCAGAAGAACGTCTACTTCTGCTTCATTGACTATGCTAAAGCCTTTGATTGTGTGGAGCACAAGAAATTGTGGCAAGTTCTTAAAGACATGGGAATACAAGAGCATCTTATTTGTCTCTTGAGAAATTTATATGCAGGTCAAGAAGCAACAGTGAGAACTGAACATGGAATCACTGACTGGTTCAAAATTGAGAAAGGAGTTCGGCAAGGCTGTATACTGTCGCCTTGCCTATTTAACTTGTATGCGGAGCACATCATGAGAAATGCGGGATTAGAGGAATCACAAATTGGGATCAAGATTGCAGGGAGAAATATCAACAACCTCAGATATGCAGATGATACCACTCTAATGGCAGAAAGTGAAGAGGAACTAAAGAGCCTGTTGATGCGGGTGAAGGAGGAGAGTGCAAAAGTTGGCTTGAAACTCAACATCAAGAAAACAAAGATCATGGCATCCGGCCCTCTCAATTCCTGGCAAATAGATGGGGAAGAAATGGAGATAGTGACAGATTTTATTTTCCTGGGCTCCAAGATCACTGCAGATGGGGACTGCAGCAAAGAAATTAAAAGACGCTTGCTCCTGGGGAGGAAAGCTATGGCAAATCTAGACAGCATCCTAAAAAGCAGAGACATCACCTTGCCAACAAAAGTGCGTTTAGTCAAGGCTATGGTATTCCCAGTTGCAATGTATGGCTGCGAAAGTTGGACCATAAGGAAGGCCGAGCGCCAAAGAATTGAGGCTTTTGAACTCTGGTGCTGGAGAAGACTCTTGCGAGTCCCTTGGACTGCAAGGCGAACAAACCGGTCAGTCCTAGAGGAGATCAGCCCTGACTGCTCTTTAGAAGGCCAGATCCTGAAGATGAAACTCAAATACTTTGGCCACCTCATGAGAAGGAAGGACTCCCTGGAGAAGAGCCTAATGCTGGGAGCGATTGAGGGCAAAAGAAGAAGGGGACGACAGAGAATGAGGTGGCTGGATGGAGTCACTGAAGCAGTAGGTGCAAGCTTAAATGGACTCCGGGGAATGGTAGAGGACAGGAAGGCCTGGAGGATCATTGTCCATGGGGTAGCGATGGGTCGGACACGACTTCGCACATAACAACAACAACAACACACATATAATTGTAAGTGACATATGGGTTGTATCACAAAAGGAACTATTGCTATTTCCAAATTCTCTATTATTACATAGAATTATGAAATTCTATCTTCTACTGCCTATGAAATAACCTTAAAAACTTGTTGGCTAAGAAATTACTTTATGTCATTGATGACATCCATACAACGAATGAGATATATACCTGCTATATAGCATGCATGATAAGTCACCTTAAATGCTGGGCTAAGAAACATTATGTGATTACATCCAATGGGATAGATACCTGCTGAGCATTGCTTATTTGATCTTTTCTGCAGATTCATATAGCATGCACTCTAGACCCCTTTGGTGTTAACCAAGCGGTTAACCAATATGTAAACCACATTTTCAAGAGAACGTCGCATCTAATTTTATTATTTTCTAACTCACATATAATTGTAACTCACATATTGAACTAGTACGGTTGTATCGCAAAAGCAACTAGTGCTATTAACAAATTCTCTATTATTACATAGTATTATGTTCTATCTTCTACTGCCTATGAAATAACCTTAAATACTTGTTGGCTAAGAAATTACTTTATGCCATTAAATACTTCCATACAACGAATGAGCTATATACCTGCTATATAGCATGCATGCTAAAGACAATTTAAATACTGGACTGAGAAATTAGGCTGTGTCAATGATTACATCCATACAACGAATAGGAGATATACCTGCCATGTAGCATGCATGCTAAAGACACTTTAAATACTGGGATAAGAAATCACTTTATGTGATTGATTAAATCCATACAACGAATAGGAGAGATACCTGCCATGTAGCATGCATGCTAATGTCACCTTAAATATTGTGCTAAGAAATCACTTTATGTGATTTACATCCATACAACAAATGGGATATATACCTGGCAAGCATTGCTTGCTTGAACAGGACCTGTTCTGCAGATTCATATAGCATGCATGCTAAAGACACCCTTTGGGGTTAACCTAGGCAGTTTACCGATATGTAAAAAACATTTTCAAGAGAACATCTCATCTTATTTTATTATTTTGTAACTCACATATAATTGTAACTGACTTATTGGTTGCATCGCAAAAGCAACTAGTGCTATTTCCAAATTCTCTATTATTACATAGTATTTTGAAATTCTATCTTCTACTGCCTATGAAATAACCTTAAGTACTTGTAGGCTACGAAATTACTTTATGTTACTGATGACATCCATACAACGAATGAGATATATACCTGCTATATAGCATGCTTGCTAAAGTCACCTTAAATGCTGGGCTAAGATACATTATCTTACTGATGACATCCATACAACGAATAGGATAGATTCCTACCATGTAGCATGCATGCTAAAGTCAGTTTAAATACTGGGATAAGAAATCACTTTATGTGATTGATTAAATCCATACAACGAATAGGAGAGATACCTGCCATGTAGCATGCATGCTAAAGTCAACTTAAATATTGGGCTAAGAAATCACTTTATGTGATTTACATCCATACAACAAAAGGGATTGCTTGCTTGAATAGGACCTGTTCTGCATATTCATATAACATGAATGCTAAAGAGATCCCTTGGGGATAACCTAGGCGGTTTACCGATATGTAAACAACATTTTCAAGAGAACGTAATTGTAACTCACATATTGAACTTGTACGGTTGTATCGCAAAAGCAACTAGTGCTATTAAGAAATTCTCTATTATTACATAGTATTATGAAGTTCTATCTTCTACTGCCTATGAAATAACCTTAAATAATTGTTGGTTAAGAAATTACTTTATGTCTTTATATACTTCCATACAACGAATGAGATATATACCTCCTATATATCATGCATGCTAAAGACACATGAAATACTGGACTGAGAAATTAGTCTTTGTCATTGATTACATCCATACAAGGAATAGGATATATACCTGCCATGTAGCATGCATGCTAAAGACAATTTAAATACTGGGCTAAGAAATCACTTTATCTGATTTACATCCATACAACAAATCAGATATATACCTGGCAAGCATTGCTTGCTTGAACAGGACCTATTCTGCAGATTCATATAGCATGCATGCTAAAGACATATGAAATACTGGACTGAGAAATTAGTCTTTGTCATTGATTACATCCATACAAGGAATAGGATATATACCTGCCATGTAGCATGCATGCTAAAGACAATTTAAATACTGGGCTAAGAAATCTCTTTATCAGATTTACATCCATACAACAAATGGGATATAAACCTGGCAAGCATTGCGTGCTTCAACAGGACCTCTTCTGCAGATTCATATAGCATGTATGCTTAAGACACATGAAATACTGGTCTGAGAAATCAGTCTGTGTCATTGATTACATCCATACAATGAATAGGATAGATACCTGCCATGTAGCATGCATGCTAAAGTCATGATAAGTCACCTTAAATGCTGTGCTAAGAAACATTATGTGATTGATTACATCCATACAACAAATGGAATAGATACCTGCCATGTAGCATGCATGCTAAAGACACTATAAATACTGGGCTAAGAAATCACTTTATGTGATTTACATCCATACAACAAATGGGATATATACCTGGCAAGCACATATAATTGTCACTCACATATTGAACTAGTACGGTTGTATAGCAAAAGGAACTAGTGCTATTAACAAATTCTCTATTATTACATAGTATTATGAAATTCTATCTTCTACTGCCTATGAAATAACCTTAAATACTTGTTGGCTAAGAAATTACATTATGCCATTAAATACGTCCACACAACGAATGAGATATGTACCTGCTATATAGCATGCATGCTAAAGACACATGAAATACTGGACTGAGAAATTAGTCTGTGTCATTGATTACATCCATACAACCAATAGGATATATACCTGCCATGTAGCATGCATGCTAAAGGCACTTTAAATACTGGGCTGAGCAATCACTTCATGTGATTTACATTCATACAACAAATGGGATATATACCTGGCAAGCATTGCTGGCTTGAACAGGACCTATTCTGCAGATTCATATAGCATGCATGCTAAAGACACACTTTGGGGTTAACCTAGGCGGTTTACCCATAGGTAAACAACATTTTCAAGAGAACATCTCATCTTATTTTATTATTTTGTAACTCACATATAATTGTAACTGACATATTGGTTGTATCGCAAAAGCAACTAGTGCTATTTCCAAATTCTCTATTATAACATTGTATTATGAAATTCTATAATCTACTGCCTATAAAATAACCTTAAATACTTGTTGGCTAAGAAATTATTTTATGTTATTGATGACATCCATACAACGATTGAGATATATACCTGCTATATAGCATGCATGATAAGTCACCTTAAATGCTGGGCTAAGAAACATTATGTGATTGATTACATCCATACAACGAATAGGATAGATACCTGCCATGTAGCATGCATGCTAAAGTCATAATAAGTCACCTTAAATGCTGGGCTAAGAAACATTATGTGATTGATTACATCCATACAACGAGTGGGATAGATACCTGCCATGTAGCATGCATGCTAAAGACACTTTAAATACTGGGCTAAGAAATCACATTATGTGATTTACATCCATAGAACATATGGGATATATACCTGGCAAGCATTGCTTGCTTGAACAGGACCTGTTCTGCAGATTCATATAGCATGCATGCTAAAGACACATGAAATACTGGACTGAGTAATTAGTCTTTGTCATTGATTACATCCATACAACGAATAGGATATATACCTGCCATGTAGCATGCATGCTAAAGACACTTTAAATACAGGGCTAAGAAATCACTTTATGTGATTGTTTACATCCATACAACGAATAGGATAGATACCTGACTTTATTTCATAGTTATTTCATAGGCAGTAGAAGATAGAATTTCATAATACTATGTAATAATAGCCTTCGGGACTTACCCTGGCGGTGTTTGCCGCGGCAGGGAAGCCCCGCACCGCAAAGGAAGTGGACGGTCCCAGGGTCCTCCGGGGCAACTGTTGGCCTCCTCCCGGCCCCCTCCGTTGACACCAAGGCCAGAGAGAAAGCCTCAAATAATGCTCCACCCCAGTGGGATTTAAAGGAACACGATTCGTGGATCGTGAAGGTGGGTCCTTATGTCCGGTGGGCCGAGTCGGAGAAGCGCTGGCTAACGGGCAGAAGGGACAGCTGAGGAGTGTGCTGGGAGTATAATAAAGGGGCTTGCCAGAGGCAGAAGTGCCGCTTTGAGCATGCCTTTGAGGTGTGTGGCGGAAGTCACATGAGGCTAGATTGTTCAAAGGCTAGCTCTAGTCGGCCCTTTCAAAAGGGCCGGCCCATCGCAAAAAAAAGTGGTGGGTCGGCTTCTTCAGGAACCAGTGGAAGCCAGAAGGCAGAGTGAAATCCTTCACAAATTAGCCACGTTGGCTGTTACCCCAGTTAAATTGAATCCACTGTTATTGTTGTTGCGTGATTACCCGGACAGACAGGCTGCAGAATACCTGGCTTCTGGATTTAAGGTGGGTTTTCGGATATCTTATACTGGGCAAAGAGTGGCTACTACCAGTGGGAATTTAAAGTCGGCAATTCAAATGCCAGAGGAAGTGGCCGAAAAAATTCGCAAGGAATGTGTGGCAGGGCCTTATTCAGAGCCACCTTTGGGAAAACTGCGGGTATCACCACTAGGGGTAGTGCCTAAGAAAGCCCCAGGCCAGTTTAGATTAATACAGCACCTGTCCTATCCAAAGGGTACATCAGTAAATGATGGTATTGCACAAGAACTGTGCACGGTGAAGTACTCATCATTGGATTACGCAATATGCTTGGTAAGGGAGTGTGGAAAGGGCGCATTGATGGCGAAATGCGATATCCAATCAGCATTTCACCTGTTACCAGTGCACCCTGAGTATTTTTGCCTTTTGGGATGTTTTTTCCAAGGCAGTTGGTACGTTGATAAGGCCATGCCTATGGGTTGTTCCATAGCCTTTGAAGATTTTAGCACATTCTTAGAGTGGGCAGTTAAATCTTGGGTTGATAGTCTTCATGTGATGCATTTCTAGATGATTTCCTGTTTGTGGGGCCTGCGGGGACAACAAGTTGTGCGGAAAAGTTAGCAGTTTTTCAGCGGTTAGCGGGGGAATTGGGAGTTCCGCTAGCAGCTGAAAAAACTGAAGGCCCCAAAGTTAGGCTAACATATTTAGGAATTTTATTGGATTCGGAGGCTGGGTTGTCAAAGCTTCCAGACGATAAGCTTATTGCTCTGCGGAACACACTGTTTAGCATGCTGGGTAAGCGGAAATGTACGTTAAAGGAAATGCAGAGTCTACTTGGACATTTGAACTTTGCGTGTAAAGCAGTGTCACCAGGTCGAGCTTTTTGAGCTCATTTGGCAAGATCAACAATGGGGGTAACCTAGGCACATCACCACATCAGGCTGGAAACAGGGTGGAAGCAAGGTATGCTGCCCTAGCTGGCCACACCCGGTAGCAGCTGCCTCGGTGAGGCCTGGGCGGCCAACCCAGACAGAGATAAGGTACAGTCCAAGGCATCGGGACTGATAAGAACAACATAGAGCCAGGCAAAGAGTAGTCAAACAGTCCGAAGGTCAAAGTCCAGAAAGTCCGAGAGTTCACCAAGCCAAATCACTTTACCGAAATCCGTCGTATGGTCCGAAGCCAGAGGGTCAAGGTTTACACAGCAAGGCATGATAGCAGAGCAGCTCCGGGGGGGGAGTCGCATAAATTGCTTCCACGCTAGTAAGCTGTTTCGGTCTCCCTAAATGCAGCTCATCTAACGAGCTGCACCTGCATGATGACTCACCCCTCCTCTCCTGGCGTAAGTCCAGCTGAACAGTTTGCCTGGAGTCTCTGACTCCTTCTTCGTTCTGCCAGCCCCACCCTGTGGCTCTGTCTTAAACGTACAGCCACGTCCTCTGTGTTCGATCCCTCCACCTGCGGAGGTCTGTTCTCTGTCAGCTGCCAGGAACATCCCTCCCTCGGGTCCAGCTCATTCCTCAGATCTGGTTGGGCTGTTGACCCTGGTTGCTCCAGCAACCCTGGGGAGTCGGGAGGCAGCAGCGGAGGTGTGACACTGCCGAACAGGTTCTGTTCAAGCAAGCAATGCTTGCCAGGTATATATCCCATTTGTTGTATGGATGTAAATCACATAAAGTGATTTCTTAGCCCAGTATTTAAGGTGACTTTAGCATGCATGCTACATGGCAGATACATCTATTCATTGTATGGATGTAATCAATCACATAAAGTGATACCTTAGCCCTGTATTTAAAGTGTCTTTAGCATGCATGAAACATGGCAGCTCACCAATGCTGTGTCGGGGCTGCTGGAAGCAGCTGGAGCCACCGCCCAAGGTGCTCTACCCTCCTGCCCTCTCAAGACTCCAGAGAAATATGAGGGACACAGGGAGGACTTTACCACGTTCCTGGCCCAGGTGAAAATGTTGATTCCCGGCCCCGGGAATTCCCCGCAGAGCAGGCTAAGGTCAGCTTCACTATCAGCCTGCTTAAAGGGCCAGCTGCCCAGTGGGCTACTCCACTGCTCATTGCAGATGCTCCCGAGCTGGCCAACTTCCAGGCTTTTGTGTCCAAGATGGATGAAGCATTCGGGGATGCTCAGAAGGTGATTCGGGCTAGCTGGTGCCTGCGGGATCTTCGCCAAGGGACCCGCTCCGTGAGGGACTATGCTGCGGAATTCCAGATCATGGCACAAGACTTGGACTGGAATGACCTTATTTAGTAGACCAGTTTGTGGCAGGACTATCAGAGAAGGTCCTGGATGAGCTGGTCCACGTAGACCGACCCCGTCGTATGAGCGACCTGGTGCAACTGTGCTACCGCATCGACGACTGCCTGGAGGAGCGGCGCCTCGCCCGGTCTGGAACCCAGCCACGAAACCGGGGAGAGCAGTCTCCACCCTGTCTCACCGCTCCCAAGGCAACAGTTCCTCTGGATCCAGGGGAACCAATGCAATTCGGCAGTGTGCGGCCTCGATTGGACCCCAGAGAAAAGCAGTGCCGCCGCACACAGAACATGTGCCTGTACTGCGGGGGTGCAGGTCATTATGCGGGCTAGTGCCCTGAAAAAATTAAGTCAGCGGGAAACGCCCGCTCCCATCCGACTCTGGCCCTGGTCGCCTGGGAGGAACGGTGGGGGCCGCCCCAGGACTGATGCACTTACTACTGCCTGTGTGCCTGCAACTACCCCAGGGGCAGTGGCTCCTGGTCCATGCCCTGGTCGACTCCGGAGCCACCCGGTCCTACATTGACGCCACCTTCCAGCGCCAGAGACGGGTGCCCATTACAAAGAAGCAGGTTCCAGCTAAAGTGGAAGCCACAGACGGGCGATTAATCGAGGCCGGATGGGTGAAAAGGGAGATCCGGCCCCTGTTGCTCCAGGTGAAACAACATACCGAGACCATGGTTTTTGACGTTGTTCACATGCCTCGATTTCCCTTGGTGCTTGGCATGGACTGGCTTGCCAAGCATAACCCGTGTATCGATTGGGTGAAGCTGGACTTACGCTTTGGCCGGGACTGCCTACATGCCACTCACCTCTCTGCCGCACCAGACAGCACTGGGCTGCCGCCTGAGTACCGGGACTATGCGGATGTCTTCGAGGAAAAGGGCGCTGATAAACTCCCTCCGCACCGACCGTATGATTGCGACACTGATCTGAAATTGGATGTGCGCCTCCCCGTCAAGTGCTTGTACGCCCTGTCGGAACCCGAACGTCAGGACCTCTGGGAGTTCCTGGACAAGAACCTGCAGCGAGCGTTCATCCACCGGTCCTACCTCCACTCCGGTCCTCTTTGTGAAGAAGAAGGAGGGGGACTTACGAATGTGCCATGACTATCGGGCCCTCAATGAAATCACAATCAAGGACCACTACCCCTTGCCCCTCATCCCCGAGTTACTAGAACAAGTGCAGGGTGCCTGCGTGTTCACCAAGCTGGACCTGCGTGGGGCTTACAACCTCATCCGAATTCGTGCCAGGGACGAATGGAAGACTGCGTTCCGGACCCGGTACGGGCAATTTGAGTATCTGGTAATGCCTTTTGGTCTCTGCAACGCACCCGACGTGTTCCAGCGGTTCATCAATGATGTATTCCGGGATTTGCTGGACCGCTTTCTCATCATATACCTTGATGACATCCTGGTGTACTCCCGACGGCCGGAACTGCATACATGTCCGCCAGGTCCTACAAAGGTTACGGGACCATGGCTTATATGCCAAACTCGCCAAGTGCGACTTCTCCCGGGACATTATCGACTTCTTGGAACATCGGTTGTGTGCCCAATGGGTCCAGATGGATCCTTCCAAGGTACAGGCCGGGTGGTAGGCCCCTCAAACCCGGAAGCAGTTGCAGCGGTTTATGGGGTTCGTCAACTATTACCGAACATTTCTACACCAGTACGCACAAATGGTTCAACCCCTGACCCAGCTCCTGAGTCCTAAACGCCTGTACCAGTGGACTCCAGAAGCTGAGCAAGCCTTCCAGCGGCTCAAGCAACGCTTCACCTCCCAGCATTGCCTTGCCCATCCCGACCCTGAGAAGCCCTTTATTGTGGAGGCCGATGCCTCCAGCACAGCGTTGGGGACGCTCCTCCTCCAGCCGGGTCCAGAAGGGCATCCTCCGCAACCCTGTGCGTTCTATTCCCGGCAGTTCACCCCAGCTGAGAGGAACTACACTATCTGGGAGAGGGAACTGCTGGCCATCAAAGCCGCCTTTGAAAAATGGCGCCATCATCTGGAGGGGGCCAAGTACCCGGTCTTGGTACGAACAGACCACCGGAACCTAGAGTATCTGCAGACACCCCGCTGCCTCAACCAGCGGCAAATCGGGTGGGCTCTGTTCTTTTCCCGATTCAATTTCTGGATCGAATACATCCCAGGGACCCAGAACAAGAGGGCAGACGCCCTCTCCCGCCAGCCACAAGACACAACCGACCCTGATGACGGCCCCGCACCCCTACTGCTTCCAGCCTCAGTGTTTGCGGCCATTCCCGACACACCGGGTTTCTGCCAACAGGTGGCAGCACAACAGGCGACCGACCCCTGGACACAGACCCAGATCCGTTGGCTGCAGGAACACCCCAACGAACGCTCTGAGTTCCATGTCTTGGAGGGGCTCCTGCATCACCGCGGCAGGGTAGTGCTTCCCACTGCAGCTTTACGGACATAGGCGCTGCAACAGACACACGACACCCCGGCAGCAGGCCATTTTGGGCAATACAAGACTCTCCGTTTGCTGACCCAGTACTTTTGGTGGCCTCGAGTGCGGGCGGACGTGGCCCAGTACGTAGCATCCTGTGCTACGTGCAGACAGGCAAAACATGCCATAGGCAAACCCCCGGGCTTGTTGCAGCCTCTCCCTGTTCCTCAGGGGCCATGGCAAGAAATCACGATGGACTTCATCACAGATCTCCTAGTATCCCGGAGTCCACCACAATCCTGACTGTGGTGGATCGAACCACGAAGATGGCGCACCTGATTCCTTGCTGCCCAAGGCCCGGGAGACGGCACATCTGTTTCTAGCGCAGATATTCCAGTTGCACGGCCTCCCAACGCAGATCGTCATGGATAGGGGGGTGCAGTTCACCTCTCGCTTCTGGCGACAACTGCACGTGGCACTGGGGACCAAGATCAGCCTTTCAAGTGCGCATCACCCCGAAACCGACGGCCAGACAGAATGGGTCAACGGGATCATAGAGCAGTACCTCCGCTGCTACGTCTCATACCAGCAGGAAGATTGGTCACGCTGGCTCCCGTTGGCGGAGTTCGCATATAACAATTCTGTCCACGCATCCACCCAGATGTCCCCGTTCCAAGCCCTGTACGGGTTTCACAATCGGTTCCTACCGGATTCCATCGTTCCACCCACGGTACCCACAGCGGCAGCTGATTTGGAGGAGCTGCAGGCCCAACACCAGATCCTCCAGTACACTTTGCAGGAAGCGCAGACCCGGTACAAAGCTCAGGCCGACGCCCATCGCTCTGAAGGAGTTCCACTAGCAGTCGGGAGTCGGGTCTGGCTGTCCACCAGGCATTTGCGGACCAACCGTCTGGCCCAAAAGCTGGATGCGCGGTTCGTGGGACCATTTGGGGTTCTGGAACAGGAGAATCCTGTGGCCTACCGGTTGAAGCTGCCCCGATCGTATGGGATTCATCCCGTGTGCCATCGCTCGCTACTCCAACCACTCTGCACGGACAGCCTGCATCCCTCGATACCAAGCGTAAAATAACCTTAAATACTTGTTGGCTAAGAAATTACATTATGTTATTGATGACATCCATACACCGAATGAGATATATACCTGCTATATAGCATGCTTGCTAAAGACACATGAAATACTGGACTGAGAAATTAGTCTGTGTCATTGATTACATCCATACAACGAATCCCGACGGCTATTATTACATAGTATTATGAAATTCTATCTTCTACTGCCTATGAAATAACTATGAAATAAAGTCAGGTATCTATCCTATTCGTTGTATGGATGTAAACAATCACATAAAGTGATTTCTTAGCCCTGTATTTAAAGTGTCTTTAGCATGCATGGTACATGGCAGATATATACTATTCGTTGTATGGATGTAATCAATGACAAGGACTAATTTCTCAGTCCAGTATTTCATGTGTCTTTAGCATGCATGCTATATGAATCTGCAGAACAGGTCCTGTTCAAGCAAGCAATGCTTGCCAGGTATATATCCCATATGTTCTATGGATGTAAATCACATAATGTGATTTCTTAGCCCAGTATTTAAAGTGTCTTTAGCATGCATGCTACATGGCAGGTATCTATCCCACTCGTTGTATGGATGTAATCAATCACATAATGTTTATTAGGCCAGCATTTAAGGTGACATATCATGACTTTAGCATGCATGCTACATGGCAGGTATCTATCCTATTCGTTGTATGGATGTAATCAATCACAGAATGTTTCTTAGCCCAGCATTTAAGTTGACTTATCATGCATGCTATATAGCAGGTATATATCTCAATCGTTGTATGGATGTCATCAATAAGATAAAATAATTTCTTAGCCAACAAGTATTTAAGGTTATTTTATAGGCAGTAGATTATAGAATTTCATAATTCAATGTTATAATAGAGAATTTGGAAATAGCACTAGTTGCTTTTGCGATACAACCAATATGTCAGTTACAATTATATGTGAGTTACAAAATAATAAAATAAGATGAGATGTTCTCTTGAAAATGTTGTTTACATATGGGTAAACCACCTAGGTTAACCCCAAAGTGTGTCTTTAGCCTGCATGCTATATGAATCTGCAGAATAGGTCCTGTTCAAGCAAGCAATGCTAGCCAGGTATATATCCCGTTTGTTGTATGATGTAAATCACATAAAGCGATTTCTTAGCCCAATATTTGACAATAGTATGCATGCTAAATGGCAGGTATCTCTCCTATTCGTTGTATGGATTTAATCAATCACATAAAGTGATTTCTTAGCCCAGTATTTAAAGTGACTTTAGCATGCATGCTACATGGCAGGTATATATCCTATTCGTTGTATGGATGTAATCAATGACACAGACTAATTTCTCAGTCCAGTATTTCATGTGACTTTAGCATGCATGCTATATAGCAGGTACATATCTCATTCGTTGTGTGGAAGTATTTAATGGCATAATGTAATTTCTTAGCCAACAAGTATTTAAGGTTATTTCATAGGCAGTAGAAGATAGAATTTCATAATACTATGTAATAATAGAGAATTTGTTAATAGCACTAGTTGCTTTTGCTATACAACCGTACTAGTTCAATATGTGAGTTACAATTATATGTGCTTGCCAGGTATATATCCCATTTGTTGTATGGATGTAAATCACATAAAGTGATTTCTTAGCCCAGTATTTATAGTGTCTTTAGCATGCATGCTACATGGCAGGTATCTATCCCATTCGTTGTATGGATGTAATCAATCACATAATGTTTCTTAGCACAGCATTTAAGGTGACTTATCATGACTTTAGCATGCATGCTACATGGCAGGTATCTATCCTATTCATTGTATGGATGTAATCAATGACACAGACTAATTTCTCAGACCAGTATTTCATGTGTCTTTAGCATGCATGCTATATGAATCTGCAGAACAGGTCCTGTTGAAGCAAGCAATGCTTGCCAGGTTTATATCCCATTTGTTGTATGGATGTAAATCAGATAAAGAGATTTCTTAGCCCAGTATTTAAATTGTCTTTAGCATGCATGCTACATGGCAGGTATATATCCTATTCCTTGTATGGATGTAATCAATGACAAAGACTAATTTCTCAGTCCAGTATTTCATATGTCTTTAGCATGCATGCTATATGAATCTGCAGAATAGGTCTTGTTCAAGCAAGCAATGCTTGCCAGGTATATATCCGATTTGTTGTATGGATGTAAATCAGATAAAGTGATTTCTTAGCCCAGTATTTAAATTGTCTTTAGCATGCATGCTACATGGCAGGTATATATCCTATTCCTTGTATGGATGTAATCAATGACAAAGACTAATTTCTCAGTCCAGTATTTCATGTGTCTTTAGCATGCATGATATATAGCAGGTATATATCTCATTCGTTGTATGGAAGTATATAAAGACATAAAGTAATTTCTTAACCAACTATTATTTAAGGTTATTTCATAGGCAGTAGAAGATAGAACTTCATAATACTATGTAATAATAGAGAATTTGTTAATAGCACTAGTTGCTTTTGCTATACAACCGTACTAGTTCAATATGTGAGTTACAATTATATGTGCTTGCCAGGTATATATCCCATTTGTTGTATGGATGTAAATCACATAAAGTGATTTCTTAGCCCAGTATTTTTATTGTCTTTAGCATGCATGCTACATGGCAGGTATCTATCCCATTCGTTGTATGGATGTAATCAATCACATAATGTTTCTTAGCACAGCATTTAAGGTGACTTATCATGACTTTAGCATGCATGCTACATGGCAGGTATCTATCCTATTCATTGTATGGATGTAATCAATGACACAGACTAATTTCTCAGACCAGTATTTCATGTGTCTTTAGCATGCATGCTATATGAATCTGCAGAACAGGTCCTGTTGAAGCAAACAATGCTTGCCAGGTTTATATCCCATTTGTTGTATGGATGTAAATCAGATAAAGAGATTTCTTAGCCCAGTATTTAAATTGTCTTTAGCATGCATGCTACATGGCAGGTATATATCCTATTCCTTGTATGGATGTAATCAATGACAATGACTAATTTCTCAGTCCAGTATTTCATATGTCTTTAGCATGCATGCTATATGAATCTGCAGAATAGGTCTTGTTCAAGCAAGCAATGCTTGCCAGGTATATATCCGATTTGTTGTATGGATGTAAATCAGATAAAGTGATTTCTTATCCCAGTATTTAAATTGTCTTTAGCATGCATGCTACATGGCAGGTATATATCCTATTCCTTGTATGGATGTAATCAATGACAAAGACTAATTTCTCAGTCCAGTATTTCATGTGTCTTTAGCATGCATGATATATAGCAGGTATATATCTCATTCGTTGTATGGAAGTATATAAAGACATAAAGTAATTTCTTAACCAACAATTATTTAAGGTTATTTCATAGGCAGTAGAAGATAGAACTTCATAATACTATGTAATAATAGAGAATTTCTTAATAGCACTAGTTGCTTTTGCGATACAACCATACAAGTTCAATATGTGAGTTACAATTACGTTCTCTTGAAAATGTTGTTTACATATCGGTAAACCGCCTAGGTTATCCCCAAGGGGTCTCTTTAGCATTCATGTTATATGAATATGCAGAACAGGTCCTATTCAAGCAAGAAATCCCTTTTGTTATATGGATGTAAATCACATAAAGTGATTTCTTAGCCCAATATTTAAGGTGACTTTAGCATGCATGCTACATGGCAGGTATCTCTCCTATTCGTTGTATGGATTTAATCAATCGCATAAAGTGATTTCTTATCCCAGTATTTAAAGTGACTTTAGTATGCATGCTACATGGTAGGAATCTATCCTATTCGTTGTATGGATGTCATCAATAAAATAATGTATCTTAGCCCAGCATTTAAGGTGACTTTAGCAAGCATGCTATATAGCAGGTATATATCTCATTCGTTGTATGGATGTCATCAGTAACATAAAGTAATTTCGTAGCCTACAAGTACTTAAGGTTATTTCATAGGCTGTAGAAGATAGAATTTCAAAATACTATGTAATAATAGAGAATTTGGAAATAGCACTAGTTGCTTTTGCGATGCAACCAATAAGTCAGTTACAATTATATGTGAGTTACAAAATAATAAAATAAGATGAGACGTTCTGCACGTAGCACAGGATGCTACGTACTGGGCCACGTCCGCCCGCACTCGAGGCCACCAAAAGTACTGGGTCAGCAAACGGAGAGTCTTGTATTGCCCAAAATGGCCTGCTGCCGGGGTGTCGTGTGTCTGTTGCAGCGCCTGTGTCCGTAAAGCTGCAGTGGGAAGCACTACCCTGCCGCGGTGATGCAGGAGCCCCTCCAAGACATGGAACTCAGAGCGTTCGTTGGGGTGTTCCTGCAGCCAACGGATCTGGGTCTGTGTCCAGGGGTCGGTCGCCTGTTGTGCTGCCACCTGTTGGCAGAAACCCGGTGTGTCGGGAATGGCCGCAAACACTGAGACTGGAAGCAGTAGGGGTGCGGGGCCGTCATCAGGGTCGGTTGTGTCTTGTGGCTGGCGGGAGAGGGCGTCTGCCCTCTTGTTCTGGGTCCCTGGGATGTATTCGATCCGGAAATTGAATCGGGAAAAGAACAGAGCCCACCCGATTTGCCGCTGGTTGAGGCAGCGTGCTGTCTGCAGATACTCTAGGTTCCGGTGGTCTGTTCGTACCAAGACCGGGTACTTGGCCCCCTCCAGATGATGGCGCCATTTTTCAAAGGCGGCTTTGATGGCCAGCAGTTCCCTCTCCCAGATAGTGTAGTTCCTCTCAGCTGGGGTGAACTGCCGGGAATAGAACGCACAGGGTTGCGGAGGATGCCCTTCTGGACCCGGCTGGAGGAGGAGCATCCCCAACGCTGTGCTGGAGGCATCGGCCTCCACAATAAAGGGCTTCTCAGGTCGGGATGGGCAAGGCAGGGCTTGGAGGTGAAGCATTGCTTGAGCCGCTGGAAGGCTTGCTCAGCTTCTGGAGTCCACTGGTACGGGCGTTTAGGACTCAGGAGCTGGGTCAGGGGTTGCACCATTTGTGCGTACTGGGGTAGAAATGTTCGGTAATAGTTGACGAACCCCATAAACCGCTGCAACTGCTTCCGGGTTTGAGGGGCCTCCCACTGAACGATGGCCTGTACCTTGGAAGGATCCATCTGGACCCCTTGGGCACACAACCGATGTTCCAAGAAGTCGATAATGTCCCGGGAGAAGTCGCACTTGGCGAGTTTGGCATATAAGCCATGGTCCCGTAACCTTTGTAGGACCTGGCGGACATGTCCGGTATGCAGTTCCGGCCGTCGGGAGTACACCAGGATGTCATCAAGGTATATGATGACAAAGCGGTCCAGCAAATCCCGGAATACATCATTGATGAACCGCTGGAACACGTCGGGTGCGCTGCAGAGACCAAAAGGCATTACCAAATACTCAAATTGCCCGTACCGGGTCCCGAACGCAGTCTTCCATTCGTCCCTGGCACGAATTCGGATGAGGTTGTAAGCCCCATGCAGGTCCAGCTTGGTGAACACGCAGACACCCTGCACTTGTTCCAGTAACTCGGGGATGAGGGGCAAGGGGTAGTGGTCCTTGATTGTGATTTCATTGAGGGCCCGATAGTCATGGCACATTCGTAAGTCCCCCTCCTTCTTCTTCACAAAGAGGACCGGAGTGGAGGTAGGACCGGTGGATGAACCCTCGCTGCAGGTTCTTGTCCAGGAACTCCCAGAGGGCCTGACGTTCGGGTTCCGACAGGGCGTACAAGCACTTGACGGGGAGGCGCACATCCAATTTCAGATCAATGCCGCAATCATATGGTCGGTGCGGAGGGAGTTTATCAGCGCCCTTTTCCTCAAAGACATCCGCATAGTCCCGGTACTCAGGCGGCAGCCCAGTGCTGTCTGGTGCGGCAGAGAGGTGAGTGGCATGTAGGCAGTCCCGGCCAAAGCGTAAGTCCAGCTTCACCCAATCGATACGCGGGTTATGCTTGGCAAACCAGTCCATGCCAAGCACCAAGGGAAATCGAAGCATGTGAACGACGTCAAAAACCATGGTCTCGGTATGTTGTTTCACCTGGAGCAACAGGGGCCGGGTCTCCCATTTCACCCATCCGGCCTCGATTAATCGCCCGTCTGTGGCTTCCACTTTAGCTGGAACCTGCTTCTTTGTAATGGGCACCCGTCTCTGGCGCTGGAAGGTGGCGTCAATGTACGACCGGGTGGCTCCGGAGTTGACCAGGGCATGGACCAGGAGCCACTGCCCCTGGGGTAGTTGCAGGCGCACAGGCAGTAGTAAGTGCATCAGTCCTGGGGCGGCCCCCACCGTTCCTCCCAGGCGACCAGGGCCGGAGTCGGATGGAAGCGGGCGTTTCCCGCTGACTTAATTTTTTCAGGGCACTGGCCCGCCTAATGACCTGCACCCCCGCAGTACAGGCACAGGTTCTGTGTGCGGTGGCACTGCTTTTCTCTGGGGTCCAATCGAGGCCGCACACTGCCGAATTGCATTGGTTCCCCCGGATCCAGAGGAACTGCTGCCTTGGGAGCGGTGAGACGGGGTGGAGTCTGCTCTCCCCGGTTTCGTGGCTGGGTTCCAGACCAGGCGAGGCACCGCTCCTCCAGGCAGTCGTCGATGCGGTAGCACAGTTGCACCAGGTCGCTCATACGACGGGGTCGGTCTACGTGGACCAGCTCATCCAGGACCTTCTCTGATAGTCCTGCCACAAACTGGTCTACTAAAGCGGGCTCATTCCAGTCCAAGTCTTGTGCCATGATCTGGAATTCCGCAGCATAGTCCCTCACGGAGCGGGTCCCTTGGCGAAGCTCCCGCAGGCACCAGCTAGCCCGAATCACCTTCTGAGCATCCCCGAATGCTTCATCCATCTTGGACACAAAAGCCTGGAATTTGGCCAGCTCAGGAGCATCTGCAATGAGCAGTGGAGTAGCCCACCGGGCAGCTGGCCCTTTAAGCAGGCTGATAGTGAAGCTGACCTTAGCCTGCTCTGCGGGGAATTCCGGGCCGGGAATCAACATTTTCCGGGCCGGGAATCAACATTTTCACCTGGGCCAGGAACGTGGTAAAGTCCTCCCTATGTCCCTCATATTTCTCTGGAGTCTTGAGAGGGCAGGAGGGTAGAGCACCTTGGGCGGTGGCTCCAGCTGCTTGCTGCAGCCCCAACACAGCATTGGTGAGCTGCTGCACTCGAGTTTCCAGGGCTTGGTTCTGCAGGGTTAAATCACCCACCTGCTGTTCTAGCAACTGGTTGCGGGCAGCCAAGGTAGTTGCTGTGGCTTGGTCCATCCTGGCTGGAGCTGCTGGCTCTGAGTCCCAGCCGAAAGGATGGAAACAGGGTGGAAGCAAGGTATGCTGCCCTAGCTGGCCACACCCGGTAGCAGCTGCCTCGGTGAGGCCTGGGCGGCCAGCCCAGACAGAGATAAGGTACAGTCCAAGGCACCGGGACTGATAAGAACAACATAGAGCCAGGCAAAGAGTAGTCAAACAGTCCGAAGGTCAAAGTCCAGAAAGTCCGACAGTTCACCAAGCCAAATCTCTTTACCGAAATCCGTCGTAAGGTCTGAAGCCAGAGGGTCAAGGTTTACACAGCAAGGCACGATAGCAGAGCAGCTCCGGGGGGGGTAGTCGCATAAATTGCTTCCACGCTAGTAAGCTGTTTCGGTCTCCCTAAATGCAGCCCATCTAACGAGCTGCACCTGCATGATGACTCACCCCTCCTCTCCCGGCGTAAGTCCAGCTGAACAGTTTGCCTGGAGTCTCTGACTCCTTCTTTGTTCTGCCAGCCCCACCCTGTGGCTCTGTCTTAAACGTACAGCCACGTCCTCTGTGTTCGATCCCTCCACCTGCGGAGATCTGTTCTCTGTCAGCTGCCAGGAACATCCCTCCCTCAGGTCCAGCTCATTCCTCAGATCTGGTTGGGCTGTTGACCCTGGTTGCTCCAGCAACCCTGGGGAGTCGGGAGGCAGCAGCGGGGGTGTGACACTGCCGAACAGGTCCTGTTCAAGCAAGCAATGCTTGCCAGGTATATATCCCATTTGTTGTATGGATGTAAATCACATAAAGTGATTTCTTAGCCCAGTATTTAAGGTGACTTTAGCATGCATGCTACATGGCAGGTACATCTCCTATTCGTTGTATGGATGTAATCAATCACTTAAAGTGATACCTTAGCCCTGTATTTAAAGTGTCTTTAGCATGCATGAAACATGGCAGGTATCTATCCTATTCGTTGTATGGATGTAATCAATCACATAAAGTCATTTCTTATCCCTGTATTTAAAGTGTCTTTAGCATGCATGCTACATGGCAGGTATATATCCTATTCGTTGTATGGATGTAATCAATGACACAGACTAATTTCTAAGTCCAGTATTTCATGTGATTTAAGAATGCATGCTGTATAGCAGGTATATATCTCATTCGTTGTATGTAAGTTTTTAATGACATAAAGTAATTTCTTATCCAACAACTATTTAAGGTTATTTCATAGGAAGTAGAAGATAGAACTTCATAATACTATGTAATGAGAATTTGTTAATAGCACTAGTTGCTACAACCGTACTAGTTCAATATGTGAGTTACAATTATATGTGAGTTAGAAAATAATAAAATAAGATCCGACGTTCTCTTGAAAATGTGGTTTACATATTGGTAAACCACTTGGTTAACACCAAAGGGGTCTAGAAAGCTTGCTATATGAATCTGTCGAACAGATCAGGTAAGCAATGCTCATCAGTTATCTATCCCATTCGTTGAATGGATGTAATCAATAACATAATGTTTCTTAGCCAAGCATTTAAGGTGACTTTAGCATGCATGCTATATAGCAGGTATATATCTCATTCGGTGTCTGGATGTCATCAATAACATAAAGTAATTTCTTAGCCAACAAGTATTTAAGGTTGTTTCATAGGCAGTAGAAGATAAAATTTCATAATACTATGTAATAATAGAGAATTTGGAAATAGCACTAGTTGCTTTTGCAATAAAACCAATATATCAGTTACAATTATATGTGAGTTACAAAATAATAAAATTAGATGAGACGTTCTCTTGAAAATGTTGTTTACATATCGGTAAACCGCCTAGGTTAACCCCAAAGGGTGTCTTTAGCATGCATGCTATATGAATCTGCAGAACAGGTCCTGTTCAAGCAAGCAATGCTTGCCAGGTATATCCTATTCGTTGTATGGATGTAATTGTCAGACGTACAGGAAACTCCCAATAGGCTTCTTAATAATAAAAAGCTTTATTGATTAGAACTATACGTAAGCGACTGAGAAGTCAAATCTGACCAGAGGCCAGATTTGCCTCAGCTTATCAATACAATTCTCCCGCCCAAAACTTGACAGTTCCCAAGGGAGGGGGCAGAAGAGAAAAGACATATGTGTAACATAAACAGGATTTCATTCTCACAACCTTGAGGAGGTGACAACAACCCCGAGAGCCCACAACAAGATAAGGTTAGCATAACATCACTACTCATTTTTATAGCTAGAAAAACTACAAGACCTGGGGCAAGCAGGCGCCAGGCCCAATAAAGCAATATAACTGACATGGAGGAACTCAGGCTAATTTATGACAGAGATTCTACAATCCTGACATCCCTCCGCACTAAAACAAACTTCCCTCCCCCTCCTAGCCCGCATCGACAGGGCGAGGACAGTCGGGGAAAGCTCGATGGAAAGCCCGGAGAAGGCGGGGCGCCTTCACATTCACAGCCTCAACCCACTCTTTGTCCCCTGAGGGGAAATCCTTCCAATCAACCAAGTATTGGAGACGGCCCTTGTGCACTCGAGAGTCCAAAATCTGGTTGACTTCATAGTGGGTGTCTTTATCGATGTAAATTGGCACCGGTGTAGCTGGAGGGGGGTGCCACCCATCCGGGGTAGGGGCTCTCCGCAGCAGGCTGGAATGAAAAACCGGATGCACATTCCTGTAAGTTTTTGGCAAAGCAAGTTCCACAGTTACAGCATTAATCAGTTTCACAACCTGGAAGGGTCCCACATATTTGGGGCCAAGTTTCTTTGATTTTTGTTGGCAGCGCAAGTTGTTTGTGGACAAATAGGCCAAGTCACCCACTTTCCAGGTGGGCGCAGGTACCCTTTTCTTGTCTGCCTGGGTTTTATAAGCCCGTTTTGCATCTTCGAGGCTTGCAACTATTACTGGCCACCCTGCACTAATAGTCTCTGCCCACTTGCTGACATCAGGAGCTTCGGTGGACTTTAGCTCCCAGGTAGGGGCAGCCACTAAATCCGTACCGTACACCACCTTAAAGGGGGACACACCCGTGGAGGCGTGGGCCCCATTATTGTAGGCAAACTCAGCCATTGGCAACAGGGCAACCCAGTCATCCTGTTGGTGGTTGACAAAACAGCGCAAGTATTGTTCAAGAATTTGATTCACCCTTTCAGTCTGGCCATTCGACTCCGGGTGATAGCCCGAGGTTAGGGCTTGCTCCACCCCTAACAGTCTCAAGAGCTCCCGCCAGAACTTGGCAACGAACTGGGGGCCCCGATCCGTGAGCAGGCGCCCCGGGATCCCATGCAGGCGTAGTATGTGGGTCACAAACAACGAGGCCAGCTTGGCCGCTGAAGGCAGGCCAGCACAACGGATGAAATGGGCTTGCTTGGAAAATGCGTCCACTACTACCCAAATGATGGTTTTCCCCTGGCTGGGAGGTAGGTCTGTGATAAAGTCCATTGTGACATCAGTCCACGGACGGGAGGGGGTGGGCTGGGGCTGCAACAATCCCTTTTTCTTCCCACCAGCAGGTTTGGAGACGACGCAAGTGGGGCACCCTTGCACGTAATTTTCGACATCCTTACGTAAGGTTGGCCACCAGTAATGTCTCCTGACCAGGTGCAGAGTTTTCACAAACCCAAAATGTCCAGCAGTTTTTGCATCGTTGACAGAGTTTCAAAACGTCCCCTCGCACCGCCCCTGGGACATAGAGCCGCTCGCCTTTGAAAAACAACCCCCCTTTTTCAGTCAGGTCTGGGCGGAGGGAGTGGAATTCAGAGTCCTGTGACAACTCCTTCTGAACCCAGCCCCCCAGGATTGACGCTCCTTGCTTTGTTTGGCTGCGTGTCACTGCGGCCATCCCCAGTTGGGCGGGGGTAAAAACTGTATCCACCAATGGGTCACGCTTGCTTCGCTGAGAGCGAGCGGGGCTGCTTGAGCGCCTGCAGGTTTTTATGGTCCGTCCATACTACAAAGGACATACTACAATATCTCATTCGTTTTATGGAAGTAATTAATGACAAAGGAATTTCTTACCCAACAACTATTTAAGTTTATATCCCATTTGTTGTATGGATGAAAATCACATGAAGTGATTTCTTAGCCCAGTATTAAAGGTGACCTTAGCATGCATGCTACATGGCAGGTATCTCTCCTATTCATTGTATGGATTTAATCAATCACATAAAGTGATTTCTTAGCCCAGTATTTAAGGTGACTGTAGCATGCATGCTACATGGCAGGTATCTTAACTATTCGTTGTATGGATGTAAACAATCAAATAAAGTGATTTCTTAGCCCTGTATTTAAAGTATCTTTAGGATGCATGCTACATGGCAGGTATATATCCTATTCGTTGTATGGATGTTATCATTGAGGCCCATTATGCACGGCCGCCGAAACGGCGATTTCGGGTCACATGGAAAACGCGAAGGGGGAAGACGCGACGCATACCGGTTATACACGGGGCGGGGCGCGACGGCGGCAAAAACCAGAGTAACCGATTATGCACGCGCCGATCCGGGCGCCGCTCCTGGTTGCGCTCCGCTCACCCGGAAGCTGCGCTTTCTTCCGCATTTCACTGACGCGGCTTTTTCGGCGGCATGCACCGAAGCTGCAGCCGGTTGCAGCTGGCTCCGTGCGTTATCCATGATTTTAGTCGCCGCCATTCCACCCCGAATGTGCGCTAAAACCCTGTGCATAATGGGTCTGACACAGACTAATTTCTCAGTCCAGTATTTCATGTGCTTTCAGCATGCATGCTATATAGCAGGTATATATCTCATTCGTTGTATGGAAGTATTTAATGGCATAAAGTAATTTCTTAGCCCACAAGTATTTAAGGTTATTTCATAGGCAGTAGAAGATAGAATTTCATAATACTATGTAATAATAGAGAATTTGGGAATATCACTATTTGCTTTTGCAATACAACTGATATGTCAGTTACAATTATATGTGAGTTAAAAAATAAGAAAATAAGATCAGACGTTCTCTTGAAAATGTTGTTTACATATCGGTAAACCGCCTAAGTTAACTTCAACGGGTTTCTTTAGCATTCATGCTATATAGCAGGTATATATCTCATTCGTTGTATGGAAGTGATTAATGACACAGACTAATGTTTCCTTAGGATGCATGCTATATGAATCGGCAGAACAGGTCCTGTTCAAGCCAGCAATGCTTGCCAGATATATATCCTATTTGTTGTATGACTGTAAATCACATGAAGTGATTGCTCAGCCCAGTATTTAAAGTGTCTTTAGCATGCATGCTACATGGCAGGTCTATCAATCACATAAAGTGATTTCTTAGTCCAGTATTTCATGTGTCTTTAGCACGCATGCTATATGAATCTGCAGAAAAGGTCCTGTTCAAGCCAGCAATACTTTGCCAGGTATATATCTCATTTGTTGTATGGATGTAAATCACAAAAAGTGATTTCTTAGTCCAGTATTTAAAGTGTCTTTAGGATGCATGCTGCATGGCAGGTATATATCCTATTCGTTGTATGGATGTTATCATTGACACATACTAATTTCTCAGTCCAGTATTTCATGTGCTTTCAGCATGCATGCTATATAGTAGGTAAATATCTCATTCGTTGTATGGAAGTAATTAATTACATAAAATAATTTCTTAGCCAACAAGTATTTAAGGTTATTTCATAGGCAGTAGAAGATAGAATTTCATAATACTATGTAAGAATAGATAATATGGAAATACCACTACTTGCTTTTGCGATATTACCAATATGTGTTACAAAATAATAAAATAAGATCGTTCTCTTGAAATTGTTGTTTACATATCGGTAAACCGCCTAGGTTAACCCCAAAGGGTGTCTTTAGCATGTATGCTACAAGACAGGTATCTCTCCTATTCGTTGTATTGATTTAATCAATCACATAAAGTGATTTCCTAGCCCAGTATTTAAAGTGACTTTAGCATGCATGCTACATGGCAGGTATCTATCCTATTCATTGTATGGATGTAAACAATCACATAGATTTCTTAGCCCTGTATTTAAAGTGTCTTTAGGATGCATGCTACATGGCAGGTATATATCCTATTCCTTGTATGGATGTTATCATTGACACAGACTTTCTCAGTCCAGTATTTCATGTGCTTTTAGCATACATGCTATATAGTAGGTATATATCTCATTCGTTGTATGGAAGTAATTAATGACATAAAGTAATTTCTTAGCCAACAAGTATTTAAGGTTATTTCATAGGCAGTAGAAGATAGAATTTCATAATACTATGTAATAATAGAGAATTTGGAAATATCACTAGTTGCTTTTGCGATGCAACCGATATGTCAGTAACAATTATATGTGAGTTAAAAAATAAGAAAATAAGGTGAGACGTTCTCTTGAAAATGTTGTCTACATATCGGTAAACCGCCTAGGTTAACTTCAACGGGTTTCTTTAGCATGCATGCTATATAGCAGGTATATATCTCATTCGTTGTATGGAAGTGATTGACACAGACGAATTCCTCAGTCCGGAATTTCATGTGTCCTTAGGATGCATGCTATATGAATCTGCAGAACAGGACCTGTTCAAGCAAGCAATGCTTGCCAGATATATATCCCATTTGTTGTATGAATGTAAATCAAATGAAGTGATTGCTCAGCCCAGTATTTAAAGTGACTTTAGCATGCATGCTACATGGCAGGTATGGCATGCTGTATGGACGTAAACAATCAAATAATATTTCGTAGCCCTGTATTTAAAGTGTCTTTAGTATGCATGCTACATGGCAGGTATCTGTCCTATTCGTTGTATGGATTTAATCAATCACATAAAGTGATTTCTTAGCCCAGTATTTAAGATGACTGTAGCATGTATGCTACATGGCAGGTCTCTATCCTATTCACTGTATGGATGTAAACAATCAAATAAAGTGATTTCTTAGCCCTGTATTTAAAGTGTCTTTAGCATGCATGCTACATGGCAGGTATCTATCCTGTTCATTGTATGGATGTAATCAATGACACAGACTAATTTCTCAGACCAGTATTTCATGTGTCTTTAGGATGAATGCTATATGAATCTGTATGCTACATGGCAGGTATCTATCCTATTCGTTGTATGGATGTAATCAATGACAAAGACCAATTTCTCAGTCCAGTATTTCATGTGTCTTTAGCATGCATGCTATATAGCAGGTGTATATCTCATTCGTTTTATGGAAGTAATTAATGACAAAGGAATTTCTTAGCCAACAACTATTTAAGTTTATATCCCATTTGTTGTATGAATGTAAATCACATGAAGTGATTTCTTAGCCCAGTATTAAAGGTGACCTTAGGATTCATGCTACATGGCAGGTATCTCTCCTATTAATTGTATGGATTTAATCAATCACATAAAGTGATTTCTTAGCCCAGTATTTAAGGTGACTGTAGCATGCATGCCACATGGCAGGTATCTATCCTATTCGCTGTATGGATGTAAACAATCCAATAAAGTGATTTCTTAGCCCTGTATTTAAACTGTCTTTAGCATGCATGCTACATGGCAGGTATATATCCTATTCATTGTATGGATGTAATCAATGACACAGACTAATTTCTCAGACCAGTATTTCATGTGTCTTTAGCATGCATGCTATATGAATCTGCAGAACAGGTCCTGTTCAAGCAAGCAATGCTTGCCAGGTATATATCCCATTTGTTGTATGGATGTAAATCACATGAAGTGATTTCTTAGCCCAGTATTTAAAATGACTTTAGTATGCATGCTACATGGCAGGTATCTATCCTATTCGTTGTATGGATGTAATCAATGACAAAGACCAATTTCCCAGTCCAGGATTTCATGTGTCTTTAGCATGCATGCTATATAGCAGGTATATATCTCATTCGTTTTATGGAAGTAATTAATAACATAAAGGAATTTCTTAGCCAACAACTATTTAAGTTTATATCCCATTTGTTGTATGGATGTAAATCTCATGAATTGATACCTGCCATGCTACATGGCAGGTATCTATCCTATTCACTGTATGGATGTAAAGTGTCTTTAGCATGCATTTAAAGTGTCTTTAGCATGCATGCTACATGGCAGGTATATATCCTATTCATTGTATGGATGTAATCAAAGATACAGACTAATTTCTCAGACCAGTATTTCATGTGTCTTTAGGATGCATGCTATATGAATCTGTAGAACAGGTCCTGTTCAAGCCAGCAACGCTTGCCAGGTATATATCCCATTTGTTGTATGAATGAAGTGTGAATGAAGTGTGAACGAAATATGAATGAAGTATGAATTTGTTGTATCACATGAAGTGACTTCTCAGCCCAGTATTTAAAGTGACTTTAGCATGCATGCTACATGGCAGGTATCTATCCTATTCACTGTATGGATGTAAACAATCAAATAATGTTATTTCTTAGCCCTGTATTTAAAGTGTCTTCAGTATGCATGCTACATGGCAGGTATATATCCTATTCATTGTATGGATGTAATACGTGTCTTATGCATGCATGCTACATTGCATAAGTGTCTTAAGCATGCATGCTACATGGCAGGTATATCTATTCATTGTATGGATGTAATCAATGACACAGACTAATTTCTCAGACCAGTATTTCATGTGTCTTTAGGATGCATGCTATATGAATCTGCAGAACAGGACCTGTTCAAGCCGGCAATGCTTGCCAGATATATATCCCATTTCTTGTATGAATGTAAATCACATGAAGTGATTGCTCAGCCCAGTATTTAAAGTGACTTTAGCATGCATTCTACATGGCAGGTATGGCATGCTGTATGGATGTAAACAATCAAATAATGTTATTTCTTAGCCCTGTATTTAAACTGTCTTTAGCATGCATGCTACATGGCAGGTATATATCCTGTTCATTGTATGGATGTAATCAATGACAGACTAATTTCTCAGACCAGTATTTCATGTGTCTTTAGCATGCATGCTATATGAATCTGCAGAACAGGTCCTGTTCAAGCAAGCAATGCTTGCCAGGTATATATCCCATTTGTTGTATGGATGTAAATCACATGAAGTGATTTCTTAGCCCAGTATTTAAAATGACTTTAGTATGCATGCTACATGGCAGGTATCTATCCTATTCGTTGTATGGATGTAATCAATGACAGACCAATTTCCCAGTCCAGGATTTCATGTGTCTTTAGCATGCATGCTATATAGCAGGTATATATCTCATTCGTTTTATGGAAGTAATTAATAACATAAAGG
Organism: Paroedura picta; assembly: GCF_049243985.1. NCBI lineage: Eukaryota > Metazoa > Chordata > Lepidosauria > Squamata > Gekkonidae > Paroedura > Paroedura picta. The sequence continues at coordinate 76,595,681 of NC_135377.1, read as the reverse complement.
AATTTCTTAGCCAACAACTATTTAAGTTTATATCCCATTTGTTGTATGGATGTAAATCACATGAATTGATACCTGCCATGCTACATGGCAGGTATCTATCCTATTCACTGTATGGATGTAAAGTGTCTTTAGCATGCATTTAAAGTGTCTTTAGCATGCATGCTACATGGCAGGTATATATCCTATTCATTGTATGGATGTAATCAAAGATACAGACTAATTTCTCAGACCAGTATTTCATGTGTCTTTAGGATGCATGCTATATGAATCTGTAGAACAGGTCCTGTTCAAGCCAGCAATGCTTGCCAGGTATATATCCCATTTGTTGTATGAATGAAGTGTGAATGAAGTGTGAACGAAATATGAATGAAGTATGAATTTGTTGTATCACATGAAGTGACTTCTCAGCCCAGTATTTAAAGTGACTTTAGCATGCATGCTACATGGCAGGTATCTATCCTATTCACTGTATGGATGTAAACAATCAAATAATGTTATTTCTTAGCCCTGTATTTAAAGTGTCTTCAGTATGCATGCTACATGGCAGGTATATATCCTATTCATTGTATGGATGTAATCAAAGATACAGACGAATTCCTCAGTCCGGAATTTCATGTGTCCTTAGGATGCATGCTATATGAATCTGCAGAACAGGACCTGTTCAAGCAAGCAATGCTTGCCAGATATATATCCCATTTGTTGTATGAATGTAAATCAAATGAAGTGATTGCTCAGCCCATTATTTAAAGTGACTTTAGCATGCATGCTACATGGCAGGTATGGCATGCTGTATGGATGTAAACAATCAAATAATATTTCTTAGCCCTGTATTTAAAGTTTCTTTAGTATGCATGCTACATGGCAGGTATCTGTCCTATTCGTTGTATGGATTTAATCAATCACATAAAGTGATTTCTTAGCCCAGTATTTAAGATGACTGTAGCATGTATGCTACATGGCAGGTCTCTATCCTATTCACTGTATGGATGTAAACAATCAAATAAAGTGATTTCTTAGCCCTGTATTTAAAGTGTCAATAGCATGCATGCTACATGGCAGGTATCTATCCTGTTCATTGTATGGATGTAATCAATGACACAGACTAATTTCTCAGACCAGTATTTCATGTGTCTTTAGGATGAATGCTATATGAATCTGTATGCTACATGGCAGGTATCTATCATATTCGTATGGATGTAATCAATGACAAAGACCAATTTCTCAGTCCAGTATTTCATGTGTCTTTAGCATGCATGCTATATAGCAGGTGTATATCTCATTCGTTTTATGGAAGTAATTAATGACAAAGGAATTTCTTAGCCAACAACTATTTAAGTTTATATCCCATTTGTTGTATGGATGTAAATCACATGTGATTTCTTAGCCCAGTATTAAAGGTGACCTTAGGATTCATGCTACATGGCAGGTATCTCTCCTATTAATTGTATGGATTTAATCAATCACATAAAGTGATTTCTTAGCCCAGTATTTACGGTGACTGTAGCATGCATGCCACATGGCAGGTATCTATCCTATTCGCTGTATGGATGTAAACAATCCAATAAAGTGATTTCTTAGCCCTGTATTTAAACTGTCTTTAGCATGCATGCTACATGGCAGGTATATATCCTGTTCATTGTATGGATGTAATCAATGACAGACTAATTTCTCAGACCAGTATTTCATGTGTCTTTAGCATGCATGCTATATGAATCTGCAGAACAGGTCCTGTTCAAGCAAGCAATGCTTGCCAGGTATATATCCCATTTGTTGTATGGATGTAAATCACATGAAGTGATTTCTTAGCCCAGTATTTAAAATGACTTTAGTATGCATGCTACATGGCAGGTATCTATCCTATTCGTTGTATGGATGTAATCAATGACAGACCAATTTCCCAGTCCAGGATTTCATGTGTCTTTAGCATGCATGCTATATAGCAGGTATATATCTCATTCGTTTTATGGAAGTAATTAATAACATAAAGGAATTTCTTAGCCAACAACTATTTAAGTTTATATCCCATTTGTTGTATGGATGTAAATCACATGAATTGATACCTGCCATGCTACATGGCAGGTATCTATCCTATTCACTGTATGGATGTAAAGTGTCTTTAGCATGCATTTAAAGTGTCTTTAGCATGCATGCTACATGGCAGGTATATATCCTATTCATTGTATGGATGTAATCAAAGATACAGACTAATTTCTCAGACCAGTATTTCATGTGTCTTTAGGATGCATGCTATATGAATCTGTAGAACAGGTCCTGTTCAAGCCAGCAATGCTTGCCAGGTATATATCCCATTTGTTGTATGAATGAAGTGTGAATGAAGTGTGAACGAAATATGAATGAAGTATGAATTTGTTGTATCACATGAAGTGACTTCTCAGCCCAGTATTTAAAGTGACTTTAGCATGCATGCTACATGGCAGGTATCTATCCTATTCACTGTATGGATGTAAACAATCAAATAATGTTATTTCTTAGCCCTGTATTTAAAGTGTCTTCAGTATGCATGCTACATGGCAGGTATATATCCTATTCATTGTATGGATGTAATCAAAGATACAGACGAATTCCTCAGTCCGGAATTTCATGTGTCCTTAGGATGCATGCTATATGAATCTGCAGAACAGGACCTGTTCAAGCAAGCAATGCTTGCCAGATATATATCCCATTTGTTGTATGAATGTAAATCAAATGAAGTGATTGCTGAGCCCAGTATTTAAAGTGACTTTAGCATGCATGCTACATGGCAGGTATGGCATGCTATATGGATGTAAACAATCAAATAATATTTCTTAGCCCTGTATTTAAAGTGTCTTTAGTATGCATGCTACATGGCAGGTATCTGTCCTATTCGTTGTATGGATTTAATCAATCACATAAAGTGATTTCTTAGCCCAGTATTTAAGATGACTGTAGCATGTATGCTACATGGCAGGTCTCTATCCTATTCACTGTATGGATGTAAACAATCAAATAAAGTGATTTCTTAGCCCTGTATTTAAAGTGTCTTTAGCATGCTTGCTACATGGCAGGTATCTATCCTGTTCATTGTATGGATGTAATCAATGACACAGACTAATTTCTCAGACCAGTATTTCATGTGTCTTTAGGATGAATGCTATATGAATCTGTATGCTACATGGCAGGTATCTATCCTATTCGTATGGATGTAATCAATGACAAAGACCAATTTCTCAGTCCAGTATTTCATGTGTCTTTAGCATGCATGCTATATAGCAGGTGTATATCTCATTCGTTTTATGGAAGTAATTAATGACAAAGGAATTTCTTAGCCAACAACTATTTAAGTTTATATCCCATTTGTTGTATGGATGTAAATCACATGAAGTGATTTCTTAGCCCAGTATTAAAGGTGACCTTAGGATTCATGCTACATGGCAGGTATCTCTCCTATTAATTGTATGGATTTAATCAATCACATAAAGTGATTTCTTAGCCCAGGATTTAAGGTGACTGTAGCATGCATGCCACATGGCAGGTATCTATCCTATTCGCTGTATGGATGTAAACAATCAAATAAAGTGATTTCTTAGCCCTGTATTTAAAGTGTCTTTAGCATGCATGCTACATGGCAGGTATATCTATTCATTGTATGGATGTAATCAATGACACAGACTAATTTCTCAGACCAGTATTTCATGTGTCTTTAGGATGCATGCTATATGAATCTGCAGAACAGGTCCTGTTCAAGCCGGCAATGCTTGCCACATATATATCCCATTTCTTGTATGAATGTAAATCACATGAAGTGATTGCTCAGCCCAGTATTTAAAGTGACTTTAGCATGCATTCTACATGGCAGGTATGGCATGCTGTAAGGATGTAAACAATCAAATAATGTTATTTCTTAGCCCTGTATTTAAAGTGTCTTCAGTATGCATGCTACATGGCAGGTATATATCCTATTCATTGTATGGATGTAATCAATGACACCGACTAATTTCTCAGACCAGTATTTCATGTGTCTTTAGCATGCATGCTATATGAATCTGCAGAACAAGTCCTGTTCAAGCAAGCAATGCTTGCCAGGTATATATCCCATTTGTTGTATGAATGTAAAGTGATTTCTTAGCCCAGTATTTAAAGTGACTTTAGTATGCATGCTACATGGCAGGTATCTATCCTATTCGCTGTATGGATGTAAACAATCCAATAAAGTTATTTCTTAGCCCTGTATTTAAAGTGTCTTTAGCATGCATGCTACATGGCAGGTATATCCTGTTCATTGTATGGATGTAATCAATGACAGACTAATTTCTCAGACCAGTATTTCATGTGTCTTTTGCATGCATGCTATATGAATCTGCAGAACAGGTCCTGTTCAAGCAAGCAATGCTTGCCAGGTATATATCCCATTTGTTGTATGGATGTAAATCACATGAAGTGATTTCTTAGCCCAGTATTTAAAGTGACTTTAGTATGCATGCTACATGGCAGGTATCTATCCTATTCGTTGTATGGATGTAATGAATGACAAAGACCAATTTCTCAGTCCAGGATTTCATGTGTCTTTAGCATGCATGCTATATAGCAGGTATATATCTCATTCGTTTTATGGAAGTAATAACATAAAGGAATTTCTTAGCCAACAACTATTTAAGTTTATATCCCATTTGTTGTATGGATGTAAATCACATTAAGTGATTACTTAGCCCAGTATTTAAGGTGAGTGTAGCATGCATTCTACATGGCAGGTATATATCCTATTCATTGTATGGATGTAATCAATGACACAGACTAATTTCTCAGACCAGTATTTCATGTGTCTTTAGCATGCATACTATATGAATCTGTAGAACAGGTCCTGTTTAAGCCAGCAATGCTTGCCAGGTATATATCCCATCTTTTGTATGAATGAAGTGTGAATGAAGTGTGAACGAAGTATGAATGAAGTATGAATTTGTTATATCAGATGAAGTGACTTCTCAGCCCGGTATTTAAAGTGACTTTAGCATGCATGCATGCTACATGGCAGGGATCTATCCTGTTCGTTGTATGGATGTTATCATTGACACAGACTAATTTCTCAGTCCAGTAATTCATGTGCTTTCAGCATGCATGCTATATAGCAGGTATATATCTCATTCGTTGTATAGAAGTATTTAATGGCATAAAGTAATTTCTTAGCCCACAAGTATTTAAGGTTATTTCATAGGCAGTAGAAGATAGAATTTCATATTATGTCATAATAGATAATTTGGAAATATCACTAGTTGCTTTAGCGATACAACCGATATGTCAGTAACAATTATATGTGTTAAAAAATAAGAAAATAAGGTGAGACTTTCTCTTGAAAATGTTGTCTACATATCGGTAAACCGCCTAGGTTAACTTAGTCTGTGTTTCTTTAGAAACCCGTTTCTTTAGCATGCATGCTATATAGCAGGTATATATCTCATTCGTTGTATGGACGTGATTGACACAGACGAATTCCTCAGTCCGGTATTTCATGTGTCCTTAGGATGCATACTATATGAATCTGCAGAACAGGACCTGTTCAAGCCGGCAATGCTTGCCAGATATATATCCCATTTGTTGTATGAATGTAAATCACATGAAGTGATTGCTCAGCCCAGTATTTAAAGTGACTTTAGCATGCATTCTACATGGCAGGTATGGCATGCTGTATGGATGTAAACAATCAAATAATGTTATTTCTTAGCCCTGTATTTAAAGTGTCTTCAGTATGCATGCTACATGGCAGGTATATAAAATTACGTAAAGTGATTTCTGAGCTCAGTATTTAAGTTGACTTTAGCATGCATGCTACAAGGCAGGTATCTCTCCTATTAATTGTATGGATTTAATCAATCACATAAAGTGATTTCTTAGCCCAGTATTTACGGTGACTGTAGCATGCATGCCACATGGCAGGTATCTATCCTATTCGCTGTATGGATGTAAACAATCCAATAAAGTGATTTCTTAGCCCTGTATTTAAACTGTCTTTAGCATGCATGCTACATGGCAGGTATATATCCTGTTCATTGTATGGATGTAATCAATGACAGACTAATTTCTCAGACCAGTATTTCATGTGTCTTTAGCATGCATGCTATATGAATCTGCAGAACAGGTCCTGTTCAAGCAAGCAATGCTTGCCAGGTATATATCCCATTTGTTGTATGGATGTAAATCACATGAAGTGATTTCTTAGCCCAGTATTTAAAATGACTTTAGTATGCATGCTACATGGCAGGTATCTATCCTATTCGTTGTATGGATGTAATCAATGACAGACCAATTTCCCAGTCCAGGATTTCATGTGTCTTTAGCATGCATGCTATATAGCAGGTATATATCTCATTCGTTTTATGGAAGTAATTAATAACATAAAGGAATTTCTTAGCCAACAACTATTTAAGTTTATATCCCATTTGTTGTATGGATGTAAATCACATGAATTGATACCTGCCATGCTACATGGCAGGTATCTATCCTATTCACTGTATGGATGTAAAGTGTCTTTAGCATGCATTTAAAGTGTCTTTAGCATGCATGCTACATGGCAGGTATATATCCTATTCATTGTATGGATGTAATCAAAGATACAGACTAATTTCTCAGACCAGTATTTCATGTGTCTTTAGGATGCATGCTATATGAATCTGTAGAACAGGTCCTGTTCAAGCCAGCAATGCTTGCCAGGTATATATCCCATTTGTTGTATGAATGAAGTGTGAATGAAGTGTGAACGAAATATGAATGAAGTATGAATTTGTTGTATCACATGAAGTGACTTCTCAGCCCAGTATTTAAAGTGACTTTAGCATGCATGCTACATGGCAGGTATCTATCCTATTCACTGTATGGATGTAAACAATCAAATAATGTTATTTCTTAGCCCTGTATTTAAAGTGTCTTCAGTATGCATGCTACATGGCAGGTATATATCCTATTCATTGTATGGATGTAATCAAAGATACAGACGAATTCCTCAGTCCGGAATTTCATGTGTCCTTAGGATGCATGCTATATGAATCTGCAGAACAGGACCTGTTCAAGCAAGCAATGCTTGCCAGATATATATCCCATTTGTTGTATGAATGTAAATCAAATGAAGTGATTGCTGAGCCCAGTATTTAAAGTGACTTTAGCATGCATGCTACATGGCAGGTATGGCATGCTATATGGATGTAAACAATCAAATAATATTTCTTAGCCCTGTATTTAAAGTGTCTTTAGTATGCATGCTACATGGCAGGTATCTGTCCTATTCGTTGTATGGATTTAATCAATCACATAAAGTGATTTCTTAGCCCAGTATTTAAGATGACTGTAGCATGTATGCTACATGGCAGGTCTCTATCCTATTCACTGTATGGATGTAAACAATCAAATAAAGTGATTTCTTAGCCCTGTATTTAAAGTGTCTTTAGCATGCTTGCTACATGGCAGGTATCTATCCTGTTCATTGTATGGATGTAATCAATGACACAGACTAATTTCTCAGACCAGTATTTCATGTGTCTTTAGGATGAATGCTATATGAATCTGTATGCTACATGGCAGGTATCTATCCTATTCGTATGGATGTAATCAATGACAAAGACCAATTTCTCAGTCCAGTATTTCATGTGTCTTTAGCATGCATGCTATATAGCAGGTGTATATCTCATTCGTTTTATGGAAGTAATTAATGACAAAGGAATTTCTTAGCCAACAACTATTTAAGTTTATATCCCATTTGTTGTATGGATGTAAATCACATGAAGTGATTTCTTAGCCCAGTATTAAAGGTGACCTTAGGATTCATGCTACATGGCAGGTATCTCTCCTATTAATTGTATGGATTTAATCAATCACATAAAGTGATTTCTTAGCCCAGGATTTAAGGTGACTGTAGCATGCATGCCACATGGCAGGTATCTATCCTATTCGCTGTATGGATGTAAACAATCAAATAAAGTGATTTCTTAGCCCTGTATTTAAAGTGTCTTTAGCATGCATGCTACATGGCAGGTATATCTATTCATTGTATGGATGTAATCAATGACACAGACTAATTTCTCAGACCAGTATTTCATGTGTCTTTAGGATGCATGCTATATGAATCTGCAGAACAGGTCCTGTTCAAGCCGGCAATGCTTGCCACATATATATCCCATTTCTTGTATGAATGTAAATCACATGAAGTGATTGCTCAGCCCAGTATTTAAAGTGACTTTAGCATGCATTCTACATGGCAGGTATGGCATGCTGTAAGGATGTAAACAATCAAATAATGTTATTTCTTAGCCCTGTATTTAAAGTGTCTTCAGTATGCATGCTACATGGCAGGTATATATCCTATTCATTGTATGGATGTAATCAATGACACCGACTAATTTCTCAGACCAGTATTTCATGTGTCTTTAGCATGCATGCTATATGAATCTGCAGAACAAGTCCTGTTCAAGCAAGCAATGCTTGCCAGGTATATATCCCATTTGTTGTATGAATGTAAAGTGATTTCTTAGCCCAGTATTTAAAGTGACTTTAGTATGCATGCTACATGGCAGGTATCTATCCTATTCGCTGTATGGATGTAAACAATCCAATAAAGTTATTTCTTAGCCCTGTATTTAAAGTGTCTTTAGCATGCATGCTACATGGCAGGTATATCCTGTTCATTGTATGGATGTAATCAATGACAGACTAATTTCTCAGACCAGTATTTCATGTGTCTTTTGCATGCATGCTATATGAATCTGCAGAACAGGTCCTGTTCAAGCAAGCAATGCTTGCCAGGTATATATCCCATTTGTTGTATGGATGTAAATCACATGAAGTGATTTCTTAGCCCAGTATTTAAAGTGACTTTAGTATGCATGCTACATGGCAGGTATCTATCCTATTCGTTGTATGGATGTAATGAATGACAAAGACCAATTTCTCAGTCCAGGATTTCATGTGTCTTTAGCATGCATGCTATATAGCAGGTATATATCTCATTCGTTTTATGGAAGTAATTAATAACATAAAGGAATTTCTTAGCCAACAACTATTTAAGTTTATATCCCATTTGTTGTATGGATGTAAATCACATTAAGTGATTACTTAGCCCAGTATTTAAGGTGAGTGTAGCATGCATTCTACATGGCAGGTATATATCCTATTCATTGTATGGATGTAATCAATGACACAGACTAATTTCTCAGACCAGTATTTCATGTGTCTTTAGCATGCATACTATATGAATCTGTAGAACAGGTCCTGTTTAAGCCAGCAATGCTTGCCAGGTATATATCCCATCTTTTGTATGAATGAAGTGTGAATGAAGTGTGAACGAAGTATGAATGAAGTATGAATTTGTTATATCAGATGAAGTGACTTCTCAGCCCGGTATTTAAAGTGACTTTAGCATGCATGCATGCTACATGGCAGGGATCTATCCTGTTCGTTGTATGGATGTTATCATTGACACAGACTAATTTCTCAGTCCAGTAATTCATGTGCTTTCAGCATGCATGCTATATAGCAGGTATATATCTCATTCGTTGTATAGAAGTATTTAATGGCATAAAGTAATTTCTTAGCCCACAAGTATTTAAGGTTATTTCATAGGCAGTAGAAGATAGAATTTCATATTATGTCATAATAGATAATTTGGAAATATCACTAGTTGCTTTAGCGATACAACCGATATGTCAGTAACAATTATATGTGTTAAAAAATAAGAAAATAAGGTGAGACTTTCTCTTGAAAATGTTGTCTACATATCGGTAAACCGCCTAGGTTAACTTAGTCTGTGTTTCTTTAGAAACCCGTTTCTTTAGCATGCATGCTATATAGCAGGTATATATCTCATTCGTTGTATGGACGTGATTGACACAGACGAATTCCTCAGTCCGGTATTTCATGTGTCCTTAGGATGCATACTATATGAATCTGCAGAACAGGACCTGTTCAAGCCGGCAATGCTTGCCAGATATATATCCCATTTGTTGTATGAATGTAAATCACATGAAGTGATTGCTCAGCCCAGTATTTAAAGTGACTTTAGCATGCATTCTACATGGCAGGTATGGCATGCTGTATGGATGTAAACAATCAAATAATGTTATTTCTTAGCCCTGTATTTAAAGTGTCTTCAGTATGCATGCTACATGGCAGGTATATAAAATTACGTAAAGTGATTTCTGAGCTCAGTATTTAAGTTGACTTTAGCATGCATGATACATGGCAGGTATCTCTCCTATTCGTTGTATGGATGTAATCAATCACATAAAGTCTTTTCTTACCACTGTATTTAAAGTGTCTTTAGCATGCATTCTATATGGCAGGTATATATCCTATTCGTTGTATGGATGTCATCAATGACAAAAAGTAATTTCCTAGCCAAAAAGTATTCAGTATGCATGCTACATGGCAGGTATATAAAATTACGTAAAGTGATTTCTGAGCTCAGTATTTAAGTTGACTTTAGCATGCATGATACATGGCAGGTATCTCTCCTATTCGTTGTATGGATGTAATCAATCACATAAAGTCTTTTCTTACCACTGTATTTAAAGTGTCTTTAGCATGCATTCTATAAGGCAGGTATATATCCTATTCGTTGTATGGATGTCATCAATGACAAAAAGTAATTTCCTAGCCAAAAAGTATTTAAGGTTATTTCATAGGCAGTAGAAGATAGAATTTCATAATACTATGTAATAATAGAGAATTTGGAAATAGCACTAGTTGCTTTTGCGATACAACCGATATGTCAGTAACAATTATATGCGAGTTAAAAAATAAGAAAATAAGGTGAGACGTTCTCTTGAAAATGTTGTTTACATATCGGTAAACCGCCTAGGTTAACCCCAAAGGGTGTCTTTAGCATGCATGCTACATGACAGGTATCTCTCCTATTCGTTGTATGGATTTAATCAATCACATAAAGTGATTTCTTAGCCCAGTATTTAGTGACTTTAGCATGCATGCTACATGGCAGGTATCTATCCTATTCATTGTATGGATGTAAACAATCACATAGATTTCTTAGCCCAGTATTTAGTGACTTTAGCATGCATGCTACATGGCAGGTATCTATCCTATTCGTTGTATGGATTTAATCAATGACAAAGCCCAATTTCTCAGTCCAGTATTTCATCTGTCTTTAGCATGCATGCTATATTGCAGGTATATATCTCATTCGTTTTATGGAAGTAATTAATGACAAAGGAATTTCTTAGCCCAGTATTAAAGGTGACTTTAGAATGCATGCTACATGGCAGGTATCTCTCCTATTAATTGTATGGATTTAATCAATCACATAAAGTGATTTCTTAGCCCAGTATTTAAGGTGACTGTAGCATGCATGCTACATGGCAGGTATATTCATTGTAAGGATGAATTGTAACTATTCATTGTAACTATTGTAAGGATGTAATCAATGACACAGACTAATTTCTCAGACCAGTATTTCATGTGTCTTTAGGATGCATGCTATATGAATCTGTAGAACAGGTCCTGTTCAAGCCAGCAATTCTTGCCAGGTATATATCCCATTTGTTGTATGAATGAAGTGTGAATGAAGTGTGAATGAAGTATGAATGAAGTATGAATTTGTTGTATCACATGAAGTGATTGCTCAGCCCAGTATTTGAAGTGACTTTAGCATGCATGCATGCTACGGCAAGTATCCTATTCGTTGTATGGATGTTATCATTGACACAGACTAATTTCTCAGTCCAGTAATTTTTGTGCTTTCAGCATGCAGGTATATATCTCATTTGTTGTATGGAAGTATTTAATGGCATAAAGTAATTTCTTAGCCAACGTATTTAAGGTTATTTTATAGGCAATAGAAGATACAATTTCATAATACTATGTAATAATAGAGAATTTGGAAATATCACTAGTTGCTTTTGCGATACAACCGATATGTCAGTTACAATTATATGTGAGTTAAAAAATAAGAAAATAAGATCAGACGTTCTCTTGATAATGTTGTTTACATATCGGTAAATTGCATAGGTTAACCCCAAAGGGTGTCTTTTAGCATGCATGCTACATGACAGATATCTCTCCTATTCGTTGTATGGATGTAAACAATCAAATAAAGTGATTTCTTAGCCATGTATTTAAAGTGTCTTTAGGATGCATGCTACATGGCAGGTCTATCAATCACATAAAGTGATTTCTTAGTCCAGTATTTCATGTGTCTTTAGCACGCATGCTATATGAATCTGCAGAAAAGGTCCTGTTCAAGCCAGCAATACTTTGCCAGGTATATATCTCATTTGTTGTATGGATGTAAATCACAAAAAGTGATTTCTTAGCCCTGTATTTAAAGTGTCTTTAGGATGCATGCTACATGGCAGGTATATATCCTATTCGTTGTATGGATGTTATCATTGTCACATACTAATTTCTCAGTCCAGTATTTCATGTGCTTTCAGCATGCATGCTATATAGTAGGTAAATATCTCATTCGTTGTATGGAAGTAATTAATTACATAAAGTAATTTTTTAGCCAACAAGTATTTAAGGTTATTTCATAGGCAGTAGAAGATAGAATTTCATAATACTATGTAAGAATAGATAATATGGAAATAGCACTAGTTGCTTTTGCGATATAACCAATATGTGTTACAAAATAATAAAATAAGATCAGTCGTTCTCTTGAAAATGTTGTTTACATATCGGTAAACCGCGTAGGTTAACCCCAAAGGGTGTCTTTAGCATGCAAGCTACATGACAGGTATCTCTCCTATTCGTTGTATTGATTTAATCATTCACATAAAGTGATTTCTTAGCCCAGTATTTAAAGTGACTTTAGCATGCATGCTACATGGCAGGTATCTATCCTATTCATTGTATGGATGTAAACAATCACATAGATTTCTTAGCCCTGTATTTAAAGTGTCTTTAGCATGCATGCTACATGGCAGGTATCTATGCTATTCGTTGTATGGATGTAATCAATGACAATTTCTCAGTCCAGTATATCATGTGTCTTTAGCATGCATGCTATATTGCAGGTATATATCTCATTCATTTTATGGAAGTAATTAATGACAAAGGAATTTCTAACCCAACAACTATTTAATTTTATATCCTATTTGTTGTATGGATGAAAATCACATGAAGTGACTTCTCAGCCCAGTATTTAAAGTGACTTTAGCATGCATGCTACATGGCAGGTATCTATCCTATTCACTGTATGGATGTAAACAATCAAATAATGTTATTTCTTAGCCCTGTATTTAAAGTGTCTTCAGTATGCATGCTACATGGCAGGTATATATCCTATTCATTGTATGGATGTAATAAGTGTCTTATGCATGCATGCTACATGGCATAAGTGTCTTATGCATGCATGCTACATGGCAGGTATATCTATTCATTGTATGGATGTAATCAATGACACAGACTAATTTCTCAGACCAGTATTTCATGTGTCTTTAGGATGCGTGCTATATGAATCTGCAGAACAGGACCTGTTCAAGCTGGCAATGCTTGCCAGATATATATCCCATTTCTTGTATGAATGTAAATCACATGAAGTGATTGCTCAGCCCAGTATTTAAAGTGACTTTAGCATGCATTCTACATGGCAGGTATGGCATGCTGTATGGATGTAAACAATCAAATAATGTTATTTCTTAGCCCTGTATTTAAAGTGTCTTCAGTATGCATGCTACATGGCAGGTATATATCCTCTTCATTGTATGGATGTAATCAATGACACAGACTAATTTCTCAGACCAGTATTTCATGTGTCTTTAGCATGCATGCTATATGAATCTGCAGAACAGGTCCTGTTCAAGCAAGCAATGCTTGCCAGGTATATATCTCATTTGTTGTATGGATGTAAATCACATGAAGTGATTTCTTAGCCCAGTATTTAAAATGACTTTAGTATGCATGCTACATGGCAGGTATCTATCCTATTCGTTGTATGGATGTAATCAATGACAAAGACCAATTTCCCAGTCCAGGATTTCATGTGTCTTTAGCATGCATGCTATATAGCAGGTATATATCTCATTCGTTTTATGGAAGTAATTAATAACATAAAGGAATTTCTTAGCCAACAACTATTTAAGTTTATATCCCATTTGTTGTATGGATGTAAATCACATGAATTGATACCTGCCATGCTACATGGCAGGTATCTATCCTATTCACTGTATGGATGTAAAGTGTCTTTAGCATGCATTTAAAGTGTCTTTAGCATGCATGCTACATGGCAGGTATATATCCTATTCATTGTATGGATGTAATCAAAGATACAGACTAATTTCTCAGACCAGTATTTCATGTGTCTTTAGGATGCATGCTATATGAATCTGTAGAACAGGACCAAGCCAGCAATGCTTGCCAGGTATATATCCCATTTGTTGTATGAATGAAGTGTGAATGAAGTGTGAACGAAATATGAATGAAGTATGAATTTGTTGTATCACATGAAGTGACTTCTCAGCCCAGTATTTAAAGTGACTTTAGCATGCATGCTACATGGCAGGTATCTATCCTATTCACTGTATGGATGTAAACAATCAAATAATGTTATTTCTTAGCCCTGTATTTAAAGTGTCTTCAGTATGCATGCTACATGGCAGGTACCTGTCCTATTCGTTGTATGGATTTAATCAATCACATAAAGTGATTTCTTAGCCCAGTATTTAAGATGACTGTAGCATGTATGCTACATGGCAGGTCTCTATCCTATTCACTGTATGGATGTAAACAATCAAATAAAGTGATTTCTTAGCCCTGTATTTAAAGTGTCTTTAGCATGCATGCTACATGGCAGGTATCTATCCTGTTCATTGTATGGATGTAATCAATGACACAGACTAATTTCTCAGACCAGTATTTCATGTGTCTTTAGGATGAATGCTATATGAATCTGTATGCTACATGGCAGGTATCCTATTCGTATGGATGTAATCAATGACAAAGACCAATTTCTCAGTCCAGTATTTCATATGTCTTTAGCATGCATGCTATATAGCAGGTGTATATCTCATTCGTTTTATGGAAGTAATTAATGACAAAGGAATTTCTTAGCCAACAACTATTTAAGTTTATATCCCATTTGTTGTATGGATGTAAATCACATGAAGTGATTTCTTAGCCCAGTATTAAAGGTGACCTTAGGATTCATGCTACATGGCAGGTATCTCTCCTATTAATTGTATGGATTTAATCAATCACATAAAGTGATTTCTTAGCCCAGGATTTAAGGTGACTGTAGCATGCATGCCACATGGCAGGTATCTATCCTATTCGCTGTATGGATGTAAACAATCAAATAAAGTGATTTCTTAGCCCTGTATTTAAAGTGTCTTTAGCATGCATGCTACATGGCAGGTATATCTATTCATTGTATGGATGTAATCAATGACACAGACTAATTTCTCAGACCAGTATTTCATGTGTCTTTAGGATGCATGCTATATGAATCTGCAGAACAGGTCCTGTTCAAGCCGGCAATGCTTGCCAGATATATATCCCATTTCTTGTATGAATGTAAATCACATGAAGTGATTGCTCAGCCCAGTATTTAAAGTGACTTTAGCATGCATTCTACATGGCAGGTATGGCATGCTGTAAGGATGTAAACAATCAAATAATGTTATTTCTTAGCCCTGTATTTAAAGTGTCTTCAGTATGCATGCTACATGGCAGGTATATATCCTATTCATTGTATGGATGTAATCAATGACACCGACTAATTTCTCAGACCAGTATTTCATGTGTCTTTAGCATGCATGCTATATGAATCTGCAGAACAAGTCCTGTTCAAGAAAGCAATGCTTGCCAGGTATATATCCCATTTGTTGTATGAATGTAAAGTGATTTCTTAGCCCAGAATTTAAAGTGACTTTAGTATGCATGCTACATGGCAGGTATCTATCCTATTCGCTGTATGGATGTAAACAATCCAATAAAGTTATTTCTTAGCCCTGTATTTAAAGTGTCTTTAGCATGCATGCTACATGGCAGGTATATATCCTGTTCATTGTATGGATGTAATCAATGACAGACTAATTTCTCAGACCAGTATTTCATGTGTCTTTAGCATGCATGCTATATGAATCTGCAGAACAGGTCCTGTTCAAGCAAGCAATGCTTGCCAGGTATATATCCCATTTGTTGTATGGATGTAAATCACATGAAGTGATTTCTTAGCCCAGTATTTAAAGTGACTTTAGTATGCCTGCTACATGGCAGGTATCTATCCTATTCGTTGTATGGATGTAATGAATGACAAAGACCAATTTCTCAGTCCAGGATTTCATGTGTCTTTAGCATGCATGCTATATAGCAGGTATATATCTCATTCGTTTTATGGAAGTAATTAATAACATAAAGGAATTTCTTAGCCAACAACTATTTAAGTTTATATCCCATTTGTTGTATGGATGTAAATCACATTAAGTGATTACTTAGCCCAGTATTTAAGGTGAGTGTAGCATGCATTCTACATGGCAGGTATATATCCTATTCATTGTATGGATGTAATCAATGACACAGACTAATTTCTCAGACCAGTATTTCATGTGTCTTTAGCATGCATACTATATGAATCTGTAGAACAGGTCCTGTTTAAGCCAGCAATGCTTGCCAGGTATATATCCCATCTGTTGTATGAATGAAGTATGAATTTGTTATATCACATGAAGTGACTTCTCAGCCCGGTATTTAAAGTGACTTTAGCATGCATGCATGCTACATGTCAGGGATCTATCCTGTTCGTTGTATGGATGTTATCATTGACACAGACTAATTTCTCAGTCCAGTAATTCATGTGCTTTCAGCATGCATGCTATATAGCAGGTATATATCTCATTCGTTGTATAGAAGTATTTAATGGCATAAAGTAATTTCTTAGCCCACAAGTATTTAAGGTTATTTCATAGGCAGTAGAAGATAGAATTTCATAATATTATGTCATAATAGATAATTTGGAAATATCACTAGTTGCTTTAGCGATACAACCGATATGTCAGTAACAATTATATGTGTTAAAAAATAAGAAAATAAGGTGAGACTTTCTCTTGAAAATGTTGTCTACATATCGGTAAACCGCCTAGGTTAACTTAGTCTGTGTTTCTTTAGAAACCCGTTTCTTTAGCATGCATGCTATATAGCAGGTATATATCTCATTCGTTGTATGGACGTGATTGACACAGACGAATTCCTCAGTCCGGTATTTCATGTGTCCTTAGGATGCATACTATATGAATCTGCAGAACAGGACCTGTTCAAGCCGGCAATGCTTGCCAGATATATATCCCATTTGTTGTATGAATGTAAATCACATGAAGTGATTGCTCAGCCCAGTATTTAAAGTGACTTTAGCATGCATTCTACATGGCAGGTATGGCATGCTGTATGGATGTAAACAATCAAATAATGTTATTTCTTAGCCCTGTATTTAAAGTGTCTTCAGTATGCATGCTACATGGCAGGTATATAAAATTACGTAAAGTGATTTCTGAGCTCAGTATTTAAGTTGACTTTAGCATGCATGATACATGGCAGGTATCTCTCCTATTCGTTGTATGGATGTAATCAATCACATAAAGTCTTTTCTTACCACTGTATTTAAAGTGTCTTTAGCATGCATTCTATAAGGCAGGTATATATCCTATTCGTTGTATGGATGTCATCAATGACAAAAAGTAATTTCCTAGCCAAAAAGTATTTAAGGTTATTTCATAGGCAGTAGAAGATAGAATTTCATAATACTATGTAATAATAGAGAATTTGGAAATAGCACTAGTTGCTTTTGCGATACAACCGATATGTCAGTAACAATTATATGCGAGTTAAAAAATAAGAAAATAAGGTGAGACGTTCTCTTGAAAATGTTGTTTACATATCGGTAAACCGCCTAGGTTAACCCCAAAGGGTGTCTTTAGCATGCATGCTACATGACAGGTATCTCTCCTATTCGTTGTATGGATTTAATCAATCACATAAAGTGATTTCTTAGCCCAGTATTTAGTGACTTTAGCATGCATGCTACATGGCAGGTATCTATCCTATTCATTGTATGGATGTAAACAATCACATAGATTTCTTAGCCCTGTATTTAAAGTGTCTTAGCATGCATGCTACATGGCAGGTATCTATCCTATTCGTTGTATGGATTTAATCAATGACAAAGCCCAATTTCTCAGTCCAGTATTTCATCTGTCTTTAGCATGCATGCTATATTGCAGGTATATATCTCATTCGTTTTATGGAAGTAATTAATGACAAAGGAATTTCTTAGCCCAGTATTAAAGGTGACTTTAGAATGCATGCTACATGGCAGGTATCTCTCCTATTAATTGTATGGATTTAATCAATCACATAAAGTGATTTCTTAGCCCAGTATTTAAGGTGACTGTAGCATGCATGCTACATGGCAGGTATCTATCCTATTCGTTGTATGGATGTAATCAATGACAAAGACCAATTTCTCAGTCCAGTATTTCATGTGCTTTCAGCATGCATGCTATATAGTAGGTAAAAATCTCATTCGTTGTATGGGAGTAATTAATGACATAAAGTAATTTCTTAGCCAACTATTTAAGGTTATTTCATAGGCAGTAGAAGATAGAATTTCATAATACTATGTAATAATAGTAATGTTTTATGGAAGTACTTAATGACAAAGGAATTTCTTAGCCAACAACTATTAAAGTTTATATCCCATTTGTATATGAATGTGAATCACAAGAAGTGAGTTCTTATCCCAGTATTTAAGGTGACTGTAGCATGCATGCTACATGGCAGGTATCTATCTTATTCGTTGTATGGATGTAAACAATCAAATAAAGTGATTTCTTAGCCCTGTATTTAAAGTGTCTTTAGCATGCATGCTACATGGCAGGTATCTATCCTATTCATTTTATGGATGTAAACAATCACATAGATTTCTTAGCCCTGTATTTAAAGTGTCTTAGTATGCATGCTACATGGCAGGTATCTATCCTATTCGTTGTATGGATTTAATCAATGACAAAGCCCAATTTCTCAGTCCAGTATTTCATCTGTCTTTAGCATGCATGCTATATTGCAGGTATATATCTCATTCGTTTTATGGAAGTAATTAATGACAAAGGAATTTCTTAGCCCAGTATTAAAGGTGACTTTAGAATGCATGCTACATGGCAGGTATCTCTCCTATTAATTGTATGGATTTAATCAATCACATAACGTGATTTCTTAGCCCAGTATTTAAGGTGACTGTAGCATGCATGCTACATGGCAGGTATATATCCTATTCATTGTAAGGATGTAATCAATGACACAGACTAATTTCTCAGACCAGTATTTCATGTGTCTTTAGAATGCATGCTATATGAATCTGTAGAACAGGTCCTGTTCAAGCCAGCAATTCTTGCCAGGTATATATCCCATTTGTTGTATGAATGAAGTGTGAATGAAGTGTGAATGAAGTATGAATGAAGTATGAATTTGTTGTATCTCATGAAGTGATTGCTCAGCCCAGTATTTGAAGTGACTTTAGCATGCATGCATGCTACGGCAAGTATCTATCCTATTCGTTGTATGGATGTTATCATTGACACAGACTAATTTCTCAGTCCAGTAATTTTTGTGCTTTCAGCATGCAGGTATATATCTCATTTGTTGTATGGAAGTATTTAATGGCATAAAGTAATTTCTTAGCCAACAAGTATTTAAGGTTATTTTATAGGCAATAGAAGATACAATTTCATAATACTATGTAATAATAGAGAATTTGGAAATATCACTAGTTGCTTTTGCGATACAACCGATATGTCAGTTACAATTATATGTGAGTTAAAAAATAAGAAAATAAGATCAGACGTTCTCTTGATAATGTTGTTTACATATCGGTAAATTGCATAGGTTAACCCCAAGGGTGTCTTTTAGCATGCATGCTACATGACAGGTATCTCTCCTATTCGTTGTATGGATGTAAACAATCAAATATAGTGATTTCTTAGCCCTGTATTTAAAGTGTCTTTAGGATGCATGCTACATGGCAGGTCTATCAATCACATAAAGTGATTTCTTAGTCCAGTATTTCATGTGTCTTTAGCACGCATGCTATATGAATCTGCAGAAAAGGTCCTGTTCAAGCCAGCAATACTTTGCCAGGTATATATCTCATTTGTTGTATGGATGTAAATCACAAAAAGTGATTTCTTAGTCCAGTATTTAAAGTGTCTTTAGGATGCATGCTGCATGGCAGGTATATATCCTATTCGTTGTATGGATGTTATCATTGACACATACTAATTTCTCAGTCCAGTATTTCATGTGCTTTCAGCATGCATGCTATATAGTAGGTAAGTAATTAATTACATAAAGTAATTTCTTAACCAACAAGTATTTAAGGTTATTTCATAGGCAGTAGAAGATAGAATTTCATAATACTATGTAAGAATAGATAATATGGAAATAGCACTAGTTGCTTTTGCGATATAACCAATATGTGTTACAAAATAATAAAATAAGATCAGTCGTTCTCTTGAAAATGTTGTTTACATATCGTTAAACCGCCTAGTTTAACCCCAAAGGGTGTCTTTAGCATGCATGCTACATGACAGGTATCTCTCCTATTCGTTGTATTGATTTAATCAATCACATAAAGTGATTTCTTAGCCCAGTATTTAAAGTGACTTTAGCATGCATGCTACATGGCAGGTATCTATCCTATTCATTGTATGGATGTAAACAATCACATAGATTTCTTAGCCCTGTATTTAAAGTGTCTTTAGCATGCATGCTACATGGCAGGTATCTATCCTATTCGTTGTATGGATGTAATCAATGACAAAGACCAATTTCTCAGTCCAGTATTTCATGTGTCTTTAGCATGCATGCTATATTGCAGGTATATATCTCATTCGTTTTATGGAAGTAATTAATTACAAAGGAATTTCTAACCCAACAACTATTTAAGTTTATATCCCATTTGTTGTATGGATGTAAATCACATGAAGTGATTTCTTAGCCCAGTATTAAAGGTGACCTTTGGATACATGGCAGGTCCTGTTCAAGCCAGCAATGCTTGCCAGGTATATATCCCATTTGTTGTATGAATGGTGAATGAAGTGTGAACGAAGTATGAATGAAGTATGAATTTGTTGTATCACATGAAGTGACCTCATCCCAGTATTTAAAGTGACTTAAGCTTGCATGCTACATGGCAGGTATCTATCCTATTCGTTGTATGGATGTAATCAATCAAATAATGTTATTTCTTAGCCATGTAGTGAAATATCACTAGTTGCTTTAGCGATGCAACCGATATGTCAGTAACAATTATATGTGAGTTAAAAAATAAGAAAATAAGGTGAGACGTTCTCTTGAAAATGTTGTCTACATATCGGTAAACCGCCTAGGTTAATTTCAACGGGATTCTTTAGCATTCATGCTATATAGCAGGTATATATCTCATTCGTTGTATGGAAGTGATTGACACAGACGAATTCCTCGGTCCGGAATTTCATGTGTCCTTAGGATGCATGCTATATGAATCTGCAGAACAGGACCTGTTCAAGCAAGCAATGCTTGCCAGATATATATCCCATTTGTTGTATGAATGTAAATCAAATGAAGTGATGGCTCAGCCCAGTATTTAAAGTGACTTTAGCATGCATGCTACATGGCAGGTATGGCATGCTGTATGGATGTAAACAATCAAATAATATTTCTTAGCCCTGTATTTAAAGTGTCTTTAGTATGCATGCTACATGGCAGGTATCTGTCCTATTCGTTGTATGGATTTAATCAATCACATAAAGTGATGTCTTAGCCCAGTATTTAAGATGACTGTAGCATGTATGCTACATGGCAGGTCTCTATCCTATTCACTGTATGGATGTAAACAATCAAATAAAGTGATTTCTTAGCCCTGTATTTAAAGTGTCTTTAGCATGCATGCTACATGGCAGGTATCTATCCTGTTCATTGTATGGATGTAATCAATGACACAGACTAATTTCTCAGACCAGTATTTCATGTGTCTTTAGGATGAATGCTATATGAATCTGTATGCTACATGGCAGGTATCTATCCTATTCGTTGTATGGATGTAATCAATGACAAAGACCAATTTCTCAGTCCAGTATTTCATGTGTCTTTAGCATGCATGCTATATAGCAGGTGTATATCTCATTCGTTTTATGGAAGTAATTAATGACAAAGGAATTTCTTAGCCAACAACTGTTTAAGTTTATATCCCATTTGTTGTATGGATGTAAATCACATGAAGTGATTTCTTAGCCCAGTATTAAAGGTGACCTTAGGATACATGCTACATGGCAGGTATCTCTCCTATTAATTGTATGGATTTAATCAATCACATAAAGTGATTTCTTATCCCAGTATTTAAGGTGACTGTAGCATGGCAGGTATCTATCTTATTCGTTGTATGGATGTAAACAATCAAATAAAGTGATTTCTTAGCCCTGTATTTAAAGTGTCTTTAGCATGCATGCTACATGGCAGGTATCTATCCTGTTCATTGTATGGATGTAATCAATGACACAGACTAATTTCTCAGACCAGTATTTCATGTGTCTTTAGGATGAATGCTATATGAATCTGTAGATCCGGTCCTGTTCAAGCCAGCAATGCTTGCCAGGTATATATCCCATTTGTTGTATAAATGAAGTGTGAATGAAGTGTGAATGAAGTATGAATGATGAATGAAGTATGAATTTGTTGTATCACATGAAGTGTTTACTCAGCCCAGTATTTAAAGTGACTTTAGCATGCATGCTATATAGCAGGTATATATCTCATTCGTTGTATGGAAGTGATTGACACAGACGAATTCCTCAGTCCGGAATTTCATGTGTCCTTAGGATGCATGCTATATGAATCTGCAGAACAGGACCTGTTCAAGCAAGCAATGCTTGCCAGATATATATCCCATTTGTTGTATGAATGTAAATCAAATGAAGTGATTGCTCAGCCCAGTATTTAAAGTGACTTTAGCATGCATGCTACATGGCAGGTATGGCATGCTGTATGGAGGTAAACAATCAAATAATGTAATTTCTTAGCTCTGTATTTAAAGTGTCTTTAGTATGCATGCTACATGGCAGGTATATATCCTATTCATTGTATGGATGTAATCAATGACACAGACTAATTTCTCCAACCAGTATTTCATGTGTCTTTAGCATGCATGCTATATGAATCTGCAGAACAGGTCCTGTTCAAGCAAGCAATGCTTGCCAGGTATATATCCCATTTGTTGTATGAATGTAAAGTGATTTCTTAGCCCAGTATTTAATGTGACTAGCATGCATGCTACATGGCAGGTATCTATCCTATTCGTTGTATGGATGTAATCAATGACAAAGACCAATTTCCCAGTCCAGGATTTCATGTGTCTTTAGCATGCATGCTATATAGCAGGTATATATATCATTCGTTTTATGGAAGTAATTAATAACATAAAGGAATTTCTTAGCCAACAACTATTTAAGTTTATATCCCATTTGTTGTATGGATGTAAATCAGATGAAGTGATTTCTTAGCCCAGTATTAAAGGTGACCTTAGGATGCATGCTACATGGCAGGTATCTCTCCTTTTCATTGTATGGATTTAATCAATCATATAAAGTGATTTCTTAGCCCAGTATTTAGGTGTCTATAGGATGCATGCTACATAGCAGGTATATATCCTATTCGTTGTATGTATGTTATCATTGACACAGACTAATTTCTCATTCCAGTATTTCATGTGCTTTCAGCATGCATGCTATATAGTTGGTATATATCTCATTCGTTGTATGGAAGTAATTAATGATATAAAGTAATTTCTTAGCCAACAACTATTTAAGTTTATATCCCATTTGTTGTATGGATGTAAATCACATTTCTTAGTCCAGTTTTTGATGTGTCTTTAGCATACATGCTACATGGCAGGTATCTCTCCTATTCGTTGTATGGATTTAATCAATCAAATAAAGTGATTTCTTAGCCCTGTATTTAAAGTGTCTTTAGCATGCATGTATGGATATACAGACTAATTTCTCAGACCAGTATTTCATGTGTCTTTAGGATGCATGCTATATGAATCTGTAGAACAGGTCCTGTTCAAGCCAGCAATGCTTGCCAGGTATATATCCCATTTGTTGTATGAATGAATGAAGTGTGAATGAAGTATGAATGATGAATTTGTTGTATCACATGGTGATTGCTCAGCCCAGTATTTAAAGTGACTTTAGCATGCATGCATGCTACATGGCAGGTATCTATCCTATTCGTTGTTTGGAAGTATTTAATGGCATAAAGTAATTTCTTAGCCAACAAGTATTTAAGCTTATTTCATAGGCAGTAGAAGATAGAATTTCATAATACTATGTAATAATAGAGAATTTGGAAATATCACTAGTTGCTTTTGCGATACAACCGATATGTCAGTAACAATTATATGTGAGTTAAAAAATAAGAAAATAAGGTGAGACGTTCTCTTGAAAATGTTGTCTACATATCGGTAAACCGCCTACGTTAACTTCAACGGGTTTCTTTAGCATGCATGCTATATAGCAGGTATATATCTCATTCGTTGTATAGAAGTGATTGACACAGACGAATTCCTCAGTCCGGAATTTCATGTGTCCTTAGTATGCATGCTATATGAATCTGCAGAACAGGACCTGTTCAAGCAAGCAATGCTTGCAGATATATATCCCATTTGTTGTATGAATGTAAATCAAATGAAGTGATTGCTCAGCCCAGTATTTAAAGTGACTTTAGCATGCATGCTACATGGCACGTATGGCATGCTGTATGGATGTAAACAACCAAATAATATTTCTTAGCCCTGTATTTAAAGTGTCTTTAGTATGCATGCTACATGGCAGGTATCTGTCCTATTCGTTGTATGGATTTAATCAATCACATAAAGTGATTTCTTAGCCCAGTATTTAAGATGACTGTAGCATGTATGCTACATGGCACGTATCTATCCTATTCACTGTATGGATGTAAACAATCAAATAAAGTGATTTCTTAGCCCTGTATTTAAAGTGTCTTTAGCATGCATGCTACAAGAAGGCAGGTATCTATCCTGTTCATTGTATGGATGTAATCGACACAGACTAATTTCTCAGAGCAGTATTTCATGTGTCTTTAGGATGAATGCTATATGAACCTGTAGATCAGGTCCTGTTCAAGGCAGCAATGCTTGCCAGGTATATATCCCATTTGTTGTATGAATGGTGAATGAAGTGTGAACGAAGTATGAATTAAGTATGAATTTGTTGTATCACATGAACTGACTTCTCATCCCAGTATTTAAAGTGACTTAATCTTGCATGCTACATGGCAGGTATGGCATGCTGTATGGATGTAAACAATCAAATAATGTTATTTCTTAGCCATGTATTTAAAGTGTTCAGTATGCATGCTACATGGCAGGTATATATCCTATTCATTGTATGGATGTAATCAATGACACAGACTAATTTCTCAGACCAGTATTTCATGTGTCTTTAGCATGCATGCTATATATCAGATATATATCTCATTCATTGTATGGAAGTATTTAATGGCATAAAGTAATTTCTTAGCCAACAAGTATTTAAGGTTATTTCATAGGCAGTAGAAGATAGAATTTCATAATACTATGTAATAATAGAGAATTTGGAAATATCACTACTTGCTTTTGCGATGCAACCGATATGTCAGTTAGAATTATATGTGAGTTACAAAATAATAAAATAAGATCAGACGTTCTCTTGAAAATGTTGTTTACATATCGGTAAACCGCCTAGGTTAACCCCAAAGGGTGTCTTTAGCATGCATGCTACATGACAGGTATCTCTCCTATTCGTTGTATGGATTTAATCAATAACATAAAGTGATTTCTTAGCCCAGTATTTAGTGACTTTAGCATGCATGCTACATGGCAGGTCCTGTTCAAGCCAGCAATGCTTGCCAGGTATATATCCCATTTGTTGTATGAATGGTGAATGAAGTGTGAACGAAGTATGAATGAAGTATGAATTTGTTGTATCACATGAAGTGACTTCTCATCCCAGTATTTAAAGTGACTTAAGCTTGCATGCTACATGGCAGGTATGGCATGCTGTATGGATGTAAACAATCAAATAATGTTATTTCTTAGCCATGTAGTGAAATATCACTAGTTGCTTTAGCGATGCAACCGATATGTCAGTAACAATTATATGTGAGTTAAAAAATAAGAAAATAAGGTGAGACGTTCTCTTGAAAATGTTGTCTACATATCGGTAAACCGCCTAGGTTAATTTCAACGGGTTTCTTTAGCATTCATGCTATATAGCAGGTATATATCTCATTCGTTGTATGGAAGTGATTGACACAGACGAATTCCTCGGTCCGGAATTTCATGTGTCCTTAGGATGCATGCTATATGAATCTGCAGAACAGGACCTGTTCAAGCAAGCAATGCTTGCCAGATATATATCCCATTTGTTGTATGAATGTAAATCAAATGAAGTGATGGCTCAGCCCAGTATTTAAAGTGACTTTAGCATGCATGCTACATGGCAGGTATGGCATGCTGTATGGATGTAAACAATCAAATAATATTTCTTAGCCCTGTATTTAAAGTGTCTTTAGTATGCATGCTACATGGCAGGTATCTGTCCTATTCGTTGTATGGATTTAATCAATCACATAAAGTGATGTCTTAGCCCAGTATTTAAGATGACTGTAGCATGTATGCTACATGGCAGGTATCTCTCCTATTCGTTGTATGGATTTAATCAATCAAATAAAGTGATTTCTTAGCCCTGTATTTAAAGTGTCTTTAGCATGCATGTATGGATATACAGACTAATTTCTCAGACCAGTATTTCATGTGTCTTTAGGATGCATGCTATATGAATCTGTAGAACAGGTCCTGTTCAAGCCAGCAATGCTTGCCAGGTATATATCCCATTTGTTGTATGAATGAATGAAGTGTGAATGAAGTATGAATGATGAATTTGTTGTATCACATGGTGATTGCTCAGCCCAGTATTTAAAGTGACTTTAGCATGCATGCATGCTACATGGCAGGTATCTATCCTATTCGTTGTTTGGAAGTATTTAATGGCATAAAGTAATTTCTTAGCCAACAAGTATTTAAGCTTATTTCATAGGCAGTAGAAGATAGAATTTCATAATACTATGTAAAAATAGAGAATTTGGAAATATCACTAGTTGCTTTTGCGATACAACCGATATGTCAGTAACAATTATATGTGAGTTAAAAAATAAGAAAATAAGGTGAGACGTTCTCTTGAAAATGTTGTCTACATATCGGTAAACCGCCTACGTTAACTTCAACGGGTTTCTTTAGCATGCATGCTATATAGCAGGTATATATCTCATTCGTTGTATAGAAGTGATTGACACAGACGAATTCCTCAGTCCGGAATTTCATGTGTCCTTAGTATGCATGCTATATGAATCTGCAGAACAGGACCTGTTCAAGCAAGCAATGCTTGCAGATATATATCCCATTTGTTGTATGAATGTAAATCAAATGAAGTGATTGCTCAGCCCAGTATTTAAAGTGACTTTAGCATGCATGCTACATGGCACGTATGGCATGCTGTATGGATGTAAACAATCAAATAATATTTCTTAGCCCTGTATTTAAAGTGTCTTTAGTATGCATGCTACATGGCAGGTATCTGTCCTATTCGTTGTATGGATTTAATCAATCACATAAAGTGATTTCTTAGCCCAGTATTTAAGATGACTGTAGCATGTATGCTACATGGCACGTATCTATCCTATTCACTGTATGGATGTAAACAATCAAATAAAGTGATTTCTTAGCCCTGTATTTAAAGTGTCTTTAGCATGCATGCTACAAGAAGGCAGGTATCTATCCTGTTCATTGTATGGATGTAATCGACACAGACTAATTTCTCAGAGCAGTATTTCATGTGTCTTTAGGATGAATGCTATATGAACCTGTAGATCAGGTCCTGTTCAAGGCAGCAATGCTTGCCAGGTATATATCCCATTTGTTGTATGAATGGTGAATGAAGTGTGAACGAAGTATGAATGAAGTATGAATTTGTTGTATCACATGAACTGACTTCTCATCCCAGTATTTAAAGTGACTTAATCTTGCATGCTACATGGCAGGTATGGCATGCTGTATGGATGTAAACAATCAAATAATGTTATTTCTTAGCCATGTATTTAAAGTGTTCAGTATGCATGCTACATGGCAGGTATATATCCTATTCATTGTATGGATGTAATCAATGACACAAATTTCTCAGACCAGTATTTCATGTGTCTTTAGCATGCATGCTATATAGCAGGTACATATCTCATTCATTGTATGGAAGTATTTAATGGCATAA
This sequence comes from Paroedura picta, assembly GCF_049243985.1. NCBI lineage: Eukaryota > Metazoa > Chordata > Lepidosauria > Squamata > Gekkonidae > Paroedura > Paroedura picta. The sequence goes on along the minus strand of NC_135377.1, from coordinate 76,567,362 downwards.
AGTAATTTCGTAGCCTACAAGTACTTAAGGTTATTTCATAGGCAGTAGAAGATAGAATTTCATAATACTATGTAATAATAGAGAATTTGGAAATATCACTACTTGCTTTTGCGATGCAACCGATATGTCAGTTAGAATTATATGTGAGTTACAAAATAATAAAATAAGATCAGACGTTCTCTTGAAAATGTTGTTTACATATCGGTAAACCGCCTAGGTTAACCCCAAAGGGTGTCTTTAGCATGCATGCTACATGACAGGTATCTCTCCTATTCGTTGTATGGATTTAATCAATAACATAAAGTGATTTCTTAGCCCAGTATTTAGTGACTTTAGCATGCATGCTACATGGCAGGTCCTGTTCAAGCCAGCAATGCTTGCCAGGTATATATCCCATTTGTTGTATGAATGGTGAATGAAGTGTGAACGAAGTATGAATGAAGTATGAATTTGTTGTATCACATGAAGTGACTTCTCATCCCAGTATTTAAAGTGACTTAAGCTTGCATGCTACATGGCAGGTATGGCATGCTGTATGGATGTAAACAATCAAATAATGTTATTTCTTAGCCATGTAGTGAAATATCACTAGTTGCTTTAGCGATGCAACCGATATGTCAGTAACAATTATATGTGAGTTAAAAAATAAGAAAATAAGGTGAGACGTTCTCTTGAAAATGTTGTCTACATATCGGTAAACCGCCTAGGTTAATTTCAACGGGTTTCTTTAGCATTCATGCTATATAGCAGGTATATATCTCATTCGTTGTATGGAAGTGATTGACACAGACGAATTCCTCGGTCCGGAATTTCATGTGTCCTTAGGATGCATGCTATATGAATCTGCAGAACAGGACCTGTTCAAGCAAGCAATGCTTGCCAGATATATATCCCATTTGTTGTATGAATGTAAATCAAATGAAGTGATGGCTCAGCCCAGTATTTAAAGTGACTTTAGCATGCATGCTACATGGCAGGTATGGCATGCTGTATGGATGTAAACAATCAAATAATATTTCTTAGCCCTGTATTTAAAGTGTCTTTAGTATGCATGCTACATGGCAGGTATCTGTCCTATTCGTTGTATGGATTTAATCAATCACATAAAGTGATGTCTTAGCCCAGTATTTAAGATGACTGTAGCATGTATGCTACATGGCAGGTATCTCTCCTATTCGTTGTATGGATTTAATCAATCAAATAAAGTGATTTCTTAGCCCTGTATTTAAAGTGTCTTTAGCATGCATGTATGGATATACAGACTAATTTCTCAGACCAGTATTTCATGTGTCTTTAGGATGCATGCTATATGAATCTGTAGAACAGGTCCTGTTCAAGCCAGCAATGCTTGCCAGGTATATATCCCATTTGTTGTATGAATGAATGAAGTGTGAATGAAGTATGAATGATGAATTTGTTGTATCACATGGTGATTGCTCAGCCCAGTATTTAAAGTGACTTTAGCATGCATGCATGCTACATGGCAGGTATCTATCCTATTCGTTGTTTGGAAGTATTTAATGGCATAAAGTAATTTCTTAGCCAACAAGTATTTAAGCTTATTTCATAGGCAGTAGAAGATAGAATTTCATAATACTATGTAAAAATAGAGAATTTGGAAATATCACTAGTTGCTTTTGCGATACAACCGATATGTCAGTAACAATTATATGTGAGTTAAAAAATAAGAAAATAAGGTGAGACGTTCTCTTGAAAATGTTGTCTACATATCGGTAAACCGCCTACGTTAACTTCAACGGGTTTCTTTAGCATGCATGCTATATAGCAGGTATATATCTCATTCGTTGTATAGAAGTGATTGACACAGACGAATTCCTCAGTCCGGAATTTCATGTGTCCTTAGTATGCATGCTATATGAATCTGCAGAACAGGACCTGTTCAAGCAAGCAATGCTTGCAGATATATATCCCATTTGTTGTATGAATGTAAATCAAATGAAGTGATTGCTCAGCCCAGTATTTAAAGTGACTTTAGCATGCATGCTACATGGCACGTATGGCATGCTGTATGGATGTAAACAATCAAATAATATTTCTTAGCCCTGTATTTAAAGTGTCTTTAGTATGCATGCTACATGGCAGGTATCTGTCCTATTCGTTGTATGGATTTAATCAATCACATAAAGTGATTTCTTAGCCCAGTATTTAAGATGACTGTAGCATGTATGCTACATGGCACGTATCTATCCTATTCACTGTATGGATGTAAACAATCAAATAAAGTGATTTCTTAGCCCTGTATTTAAAGTGTCTTTAGCATGCATGCTACAAGAAGGCAGGTATCTATCCTGTTCATTGTATGGATGTAATCGACACAGACTAATTTCTCAGAGCAGTATTTCATGTGTCTTTAGGATGAATGCTATATGAACCTGTAGATCAGGTCCTGTTCAAGGCAGCAATGCTTGCCAGGTATATATCCCATTTGTTGTATGAATGGTGAATGAAGTGTGAACGAAGTATGAATGAAGTATGAATTTGTTGTATCACATGAACTGACTTCTCATCCCAGTATTTAAAGTGACTTAATCTTGCATGCTACATGGCAGGTATGGCATGCTGTATGGATGTAAACAATCAAATAATGTTATTTCTTAGCCATGTATTTAAAGTGTTCAGTATGCATGCTACATGGCAGGTATATATCCTATTCATTGTATGGATGTAATCAATGACACAAATTTCTCAGACCAGTATTTCATGTGTCTTTAGCATGCATGCTATATAGCAGGTACATATCTCATTCATTGTATGGAAGTATTTAATGGCATAAAGTAATTTCGTAGCCTACAAGTACTTAAGGTTATTTCATAGGCAGTAGAAGATAGAATTTCATAATACTATGTAATAATAGAGAATTTGGAAATATCACTACTTGCTTTTGCGATGCAACCGATATGTCAGTTAGAATTATATGTGAGTTACAAAATAATAAAATAAGATCAGACGTTCTCTTGAAAATGTTGTTTACATATCGGTAAACCGCCTAGGTTAACCCCAAAGGGTGTCTTTAGCATGCATGCTACATGACAGGTATCTCTCCTATTCGTTGTATGGATTTAATCAATAACATAAAGTGATTTCTTAGCCCAGTATTTAGTGACTTTAGCATGCATGCTACATGGCAGGTCCTGTTCAAGCCAGCAATGCTTGCCAGGTATATATCCCATTTGTTGTATGAATGGTGAATGAAGTGTGAACGAAGTATGAATGAAGTATGAATTTGTTGTATCACATGAAGTGACTTCTCATCCCAGTATTTAAAGTGACTTAAGCTTGCATGCTACATGGCAGGTATGGCATGCTGTATGGATGTAAACAATCAAATAATGTTATTTCTTAGCCATGTAGTGAAATATCACTAGTTGCTTTAGCGATGCAACCGATATGTCAGTAACAATTATATGTGAGTTAAAAAATAAGAAAATAAGGTGAGACGTTCTCTTGAAAATGTTGTCTACATATCGGTAAACCGCCTAGGTTAATTTCAACGGGTTTCTTTAGCATTCATGCTATATAGCAGGTATATATCTCATTCGTTGTATGGAAGTGATTGACACAGACGAATTCCTCGGTCCGGAATTTCATGTGTCCTTAGGATGCATGCTATATGAATCTGCAGAACAGGACCTGTTCAAGCAAGCAATGCTTGCCAGATATATATCCCATTTGTTGTATGAATGTAAATCAAATGAAGTGATGGCTCAGCCCAGTATTTAAAGTGACTTTAGCATGCATGCTACATGGCAGGTATGGCATGCTGTATGGATGTAAACAATCAAATAATATTTCTTAGCCCTGTATTTAAAGTGTCTTTAGTATGCATGCTACATGGCAGGTATCTGTCCTATTCGTTGTATGGATTTAATCAATCACATAAAGTGATGTCTTAGCCCAGTATTTAAGATGACTGTAGCATGTATGCTACATGGCAGGTATCTCTCCTATTCGTTGTATGGATTTAATCAATCAAATAAAGTGATTTCTTAGCCCTGTATTTAAAGTGTCTTTAGCATGCATGTATGGATATACAGACTAATTTCTCAGACCAGTATTTCATGTGTCTTTAGGATGCATGCTATATGAATCTGTAGAACAGGTCCTGTTCAAGCCAGCAATGCTTGCCAGGTATATATCCCATTTGTTGTATGAATGAATGAAGTGTGAATGAAGTATGAATGATGAATTTGTTGTATCACATGGTGATTGCTCAGCCCAGTATTTAAAGTGACTTTAGCATGCATGCATGCTACATGGCAGGTATCTATCCTATTCGTTGTTTGGAAGTATTTAATGGCATAAAGTAATTTCTTAGCCAACAAGTATTTAAGCTTATTTCATAGGCAGTAGAAGATAGAATTTCATAATACTATGTAAAAATAGAGAATTTGGAAATATCACTAGTTGCTTTTGCGATACAACCGATATGTCAGTAACAATTATATGTGAGTTAAAAAATAAGAAAATAAGGTGAGACGTTCTCTTGAAAATGTTGTCTACATATCGGTAAACCGCCTACGTTAACTTCAACGGGTTTCTTTAGCATGCATGCTATATAGCAGGTATATATCTCATTCGTTGTATAGAAGTGATTGACACAGACGAATTCCTCAGTCCGGAATTTCATGTGTCCTTAGTATGCATGCTATATGAATCTGCAGAACAGGACCTGTTCAAGCAAGCAATGCTTGCAGATATATATCCCATTTGTTGTATGAATGTAAATCAAATGAAGTGATTGCTCAGCCCAGTATTTAAAGTGACTTTAGCATGCATGCTACATGGCACGTATGGCATGCTGTATGGATGTAAACAATCAAATAATATTTCTTAGCCCTGTATTTAAAGTGTCTTTAGTATGCATGCTACATGGCAGGTATCTGTCCTATTCGTTGTATGGATTTAATCAATCACATAAAGTGATTTCTTAGCCCAGTATTTAAGATGACTGTAGCATGTATGCTACATGGCACGTATCTATCCTATTCACTGTATGGATGTAAACAATCAAATAAAGTGATTTCTTAGCCCTGTATTTAAAGTGTCTTTAGCATGCATGCTACAAGAAGGCAGGTATCTATCCTGTTCATTGTATGGATGTAATCGACACAGACTAATTTCTCAGAGCAGTATTTCATGTGTCTTTAGGATGAATGCTATATGAACCTGTAGATCAGGTCCTGTTCAAGGCAGCAATGCTTGCCAGGTATATATCCCATTTGTTGTATGAATGGTGAATGAAGTGTGAACGAAGTATGAATGAAGTATGAATTTGTTGTATCACATGAACTGACTTCTCATCCCAGTATTTAAAGTGACTTAATCTTGCATGCTACATGGCAGGTATGGCATGCTGTATGGATGTAAACAATCAAATAATGTTATTTCTTAGCCATGTATTTAAAGTGTTCAGTATGCATGCTACATGGCAGGTATCTGTCCTATTCGTTGTATGGATTTAATCAATCACATAAAGTGATGTCTTAGCCCAGTATTTAAGATGACTGTAGCATGTATGCTACATGGCAGGTCTCTATCCTATTCACTGTATGGATGTAAACAATCAAATAAAGTGATTTCTTAGCCCTGTATTTAAAGTGTCTTTAGCATGCATGCTACATGGCAGGTATCTATCCTGTTCATTGTATGGATGTAATCAATGACACAGACTAATTTCTCAGACCAGTATTTCATGTGTCTTTAGGATGAATGCTATATGAATCTGTAGATCAGGTCCTGTTCAAGCCAGCAATGCTTGCCAGGTATATATCCCATTTGTTGTATAAATGAAGTGTGAATGAAGTGTGAATGAAGTATGAATGATGAATGAAGTATGAATTTGTTGTATCACATGAAGTGTTTACTCAGCCCAGTATTTAAAGTGACTTTAGCATGCATGCTATATAGCAGGTATATATCTCATTCGTTGTATGGAAGTGATTGACACAGACGAATTCCTCAGTCCGGAATTTCATGTGTCCTTAGGATGCATGCTATATGAATCTGCAGAACAGGACCTGTTCAAGCAAGCAATGCTTGCCAGATATATATCCCATTTGTTGTATGAATGTAAATCAAATGAAGTGATTGCTCAGCCCAGTATTTAAAGTGACTTTAGCATGCATGCTACATGGCAAGTATGGCATGCTGTATGGAGGTAAACAATCAAATAATGTTATTTCTTAGCTCTGTATTTAAAGTGTCTTTAGTATGCATGCTACATGGCAGGTATCTATCCTATTCGTTGTATGGATGTAATCAATGACAAAGACCAATTTCCCAGTCCAGGATTTCATGTGTCTTTAGCATGCATGCTATATAGCAGGTATATATATCATTCGTTTTATGGAAGTAATTAATAACATAAAGGAATTTCTTAGCCAACAACTATTTAAGTTTATATCCCATTTGTTGTATGGATGTAAATCAGATGAAGTGATTTCTTAGCCCAGTATTAAAGGTGACCTTAGGATGCATGCTACATGGCAGGTATCTCTCCTTTTCATTGTATGGATTTAATCAATCATATAAAGTGATTTCTTAGCCCAGTATTTAGGTGTCTATAGGATGCATGCTACATAGCAGGTATATATCCTATTCGTTGTATGTATGTTATCATTGACACAGACTAATTTCTCATTCCAGTATTTCATGTGCTTTCAGCATGCATGCTATATAGTTGGTATATATCTCATTCGTTGTATGGAAGTAATTAATGATATAAAGTAATTTCTTAGCCAACAGCTTATTTCATAGGCAGTAGAAGATAGAATTTCATAATACTATGTAATAATAGAGAATTTGGAAATAGCACTAGTTGCTTTTGCGATGCAACCATTAAGTCAGTTACAATTATATGTGAGTTAAAAAATAAGAAAATAAGGTGAGACGTTCTCTTGAAAATGTTGTCTACATATCGGTAAACCGCCTAGGTTAACTTCAACGGGTTTCTTTAGCATGCATGCTATATAGCAGGTATATATCTCATTCGTTGTATGGAAGTGATTGACACAGACGAATTCCTCGGTCCGGAATTTCATGTGTCCTTAGGATGCATGCTATATGAATCTGCAGAACAGGACCTGTTCAAGCAAGCAATGCTTGCCAGATATATATCCCATTTGTTGTATGAATGTAAATCAAATGAAGTGATTGCTCAGCCCAGTATTTAAAGTGACTTTTGCATGCATGCTACATGGCAGGTATGGCATGCTGTATGGATGTAAACAATCAAATAATATTTCTTAGCCCTGTATTTAAAGTGTCTTTAGTATGCATGCTACATGGCAGGTATCTGTCCTATTCGTTGTATCAATCACATAAAGTGATGTCTTAGCCCAGTATTTAAGATGACTGTAGCATGTATGCTACATGGCAGGTCTCTATCCTATTCACTGTATGGATGTAAACAATCAAATAAAGTGATTTCTTAGCCCTGTATTTAAAGTGTCTTTAGCATGCATGCTACATGGCAGGTATCTATCCTGTTCATTGTATGGATGTAATCAATGACACAGACTAATTTCTCAGACCAGTATTTCATGTGTCTTTAGGATGAATGCTATATGAATCTGTATGCTACATGGCAGGTATCTATCCTATTCGTTGTATGGATGTAATCAATGACAAAGACCAATTTCTCAGTCCAGTATTTCATGTGTCTTTAGCATGCATGCTATATAGCAGGTGTATATCTCATTCGTTTTATGGAAGTAATTAATGACAAAGGAATTTCTTAGCCAACAACTGTTTAAGTTTATATCCCATTTGTTGTATGGATGTAAATCACATGAAGTGATTTCTTAGCCCAGTTTAAAGGTGACCTTAGGATACATGCTACATGGCAGGTATCTCTCCTATTAATTGTATGGATTTAATCAATCACATAAAGTGATTTCTTAGCCCAGTATTTAAGGTGACTGTAGCATGCATGCCACATGGCAGGTATCTATCCTATTCGCTGTATGGATGTAAACAATCCAATAAAGTGATTTCTTAGCCCTGTATTTAAACTGTCTTTAGCATGCATGCTACATGGCAGGTATATATCCTATTCATTGTATGGATGTAATCAATGACACAGACTAATTTCTCAGACCAGTATTTCATGTGTCTTTAGCATGCATGCTATATGAATCTGCAGAACAGGTCCTGTTCAAGCAAGCAATGCTTGCCAGGTATATATCCCATTTGTTGTATGGATGTAAATCACATGAAGTGATTTCTTAGCCCAGTATTTAAAATGACTTTAGTATGCATGCTACATGGCAGGTATCTATCCTATTCGTTGTATGGATGTAATCAATGACAAAGACCAATTTCCCTGTCCAGGATTTCATGTGTCTTTAGCATGCATGCTATATAGCAGGTATATATCTCATTCGTTTTATGGAAGTAATTAATAACATAAAGGAATTTCTTAGCCAACAACTATTTAAGTTTATATCCCATTTGTTGTATGGATGTAAATCACATGAATTGATACCTGCCATGCTACATGGCAGGTATCTATCCTATTCACTGTATGGATGTAAAGTGTCTTTAGCATGCATTTAAAGTGTCTTTAGCATGCATGCTACATGGCAGGTATATATCCTATTCATTGTATGGATGTAATCAAAGATACAGACTAATTTCTCAGACCAGTATTTCATGTGTCTTTAGGATGCATGCTATATGAATCTGTAGAACAGGTCCTGTTCAAGCCAGCAATGCTTGCCAGGTATATATCCCATCTGTTGTATGAATGAAGTGTGAATGAAGTGTGAACGAAGTATGAATGAAGTATGAATTTGTTGTATCACATGAAGTGACTTCTCAGCCCAGTATTTAAAGTGACTTTAGCATGCATGCTACATGGCAGGTATCTATCCTATTCACTGTATGGATTTAATCAATCATATAAAGTGATTTCTTAGCCCAGTATTTAGGTGTCTATAGGATGCATGCTACATAGCAGGTATATATCCTATTCGTTGTATGTATGTTATCATTGACACAGACTAATTTCTCATTCCAGTATTTCATGTGCTTTCAGCATGCATGCTATATAGTTGGTATATATCTCATTCGTTTTATGAAAGTAATTAATGACAAAGGAATTTCTTAGCCAACAACTATTTAAGTTTATATCCCATTTGTTGTATGGATGTAAATCACATGAAGTGATTTCTTAGCCCAGTATTTAAGGTGACTGTAGCATGCATGCTACATTGCAGGTATCTATCCTATTCGTTGTATGGATGTAAACAATCAAATAAAGTGATTTCTCAGCCCTGTATTTAATGTGTCTTTAGGATGCATGCTACATAGCAGGTATATATCCTATTCGTTGTATGGATGTTATCATTGACACAGACTAATTTCTCAGTCCAGTATTTCATGTGCTTTCAGCATGCATGCTATATAGTAGGTATATATCTCGTTCGTTGTATGGAAGTGATTAATGACACAGACTAATTCCTCAGTCCGGTATTTCAGGTGTCTTTATGCATGCTATATGAATCTGCAGAACATATCAAGTAAGCAATGCTCAGCAGGTATCTATCCCATTCGTTGTATGGATATAATCAATCACATAAAGTGATTTCTTAGACCAGCATTTCATGTGTCTTTAGCAAGCATGCTATTAGAATCTGCAGAACAGGTCCTATTCAAGCAATCAATGCTTGCCAGGTATATATCCCATTTGTTGTATGGATGTAAATCACATAAAGTGATTTCTTAGTCCAGTATTTAAAGTGTCTTTAGCATGGATGCTACATGGCAGGTATCTCTCCTATTCGTTGTATGGATTTAATCAATCACATAAAGTGATTTCTTAGCCCAGTAGTTAAAGTGACTTTAGCATGCATGCTACATGGCAGGTATCTATCCGTTGTATGTATGCAATCAATCACATAGAGTTATTTCTTAGCCCTGTATTTAAAGTGTATTTACCATGCAATCTACATGGCAGGTATATATCCTATTCGTTGTATGGATGTTATCATTGACACAGACTAATTTCTCAGTCCAGTATTTCATGTGCTTTCAGCATGCATGCTATATAGTAGGTATATATCTCATTCGTTGTATGGAAGTAATTAATGACATAAAGTAATTTCTTAGCCAACAAGTATTTAAGGTTTCATAGGCAGTAGAAGATAGAATTTCATAATACTATGTAATAATAGAGAATTTGTTAATAGCACTAGTTGCTTTTGCGATACAACCATACTAGTTCAATATGTGAGTTACAATTATATGTGAGTTAGAAAATAATAAAATAAGATGCGACGTTCTCTTGAAAATGTGGTTTACATATTGGTAAACCGCTTGGTTAACACCAAAGGGGTCTAGAATGCATGCTGTATGAATCTGCAGAACTGATCAAGTAAGCAATGCTCAGCAGGTATCTATCCCATTCATTGTATGAATGTAATCAATCACATAATGTTTCTTAGCCCAGCATTTAAGGTGACTTATTATGCATGCTACATGGTATTTCTCCTATTCGTTGTATGGATTTAATCAATCACATAAAGTGATTTCTTAGTCCAGTATTTCATGTGTCTTTAGTACGCATGCTATATGAATCTGCAGAACAGGTTCTGTTCAAGCAAGCATTTCTTGCCAGGTATATATCGCATTTGTTGTATGGATGTAAATCACAAAAAGTGATTTCTTAGTCCAGTATTTAAGGTGACTGTAGCATGCATGCTTCATGGCAGGTATCTATCCTATTCGTTGTATGGATGTAAACAATCAAATGAAGTGATTTCTTAGCCCTGTATTTAACGTGTCTTTAGGATGCATATGGCAGGTACATATCCTATTCGTTGTATGGATGTAATCAATGACAAAGACCAATTTCTCAGTCCAGATGTTATCATTGACACAGTCTAATATCTCAGTCCAGTATTTCATGTGCTTTCAGCATGCATGCTATATAGCAGGTATATATCTCATTCGTTGTATTGAAGTATTTAATGACATAAAGTAATTTCTTAGCCAACAAGTATTTAAGGTTATTTCACCCGCAGTAGAAGATAGAATTTCATAATACTATGTAATAATAGAGAATTTGTTAATAGCACTAATTGCTTTTGCGATACAACCGTACTAGTTCAACACCAAAGGGGTCTAGAATGCATGCTGTATGAATGCAGAACAGATCAAGTAAGCAATGCTCAGCAGGTATCTATCCCATTCGTTGTATGGATGTAATCAATCACATAATGTTTCTTAGCCCAGCATTTAAGGTGACTTATCATGCGTGCTACATGGTATCTCTCCTATTTGTTGTATGGATTTAATAAATCACATAAAGTAATTTCTTAGTCCAGTATTTCACGTGTCTTTAGCACGCATGTTATATGAATCTGCAGAACAGGTCCTATTCAAGCAATCAATGCTTGCCAGGTATATATCCCATTTGTTGTATGGATGTAAATCACATAAAGTGATTACTTAGTCCACTATAAATTCACATAAAGAAATCACTTTATGTGATTTACATCCATACAACAATTGCGATATATACCTTGCAAGCATTGCTTGCTAGATCAGGACCTGTTCTGCCGATTCATATAGCATGCATGCTAAAGATACCCTTTGGGCTTAACCTAGGCGGTTTACCGATATGTAAACAACATTTTCAAGAGAACATCTCAACTTATTTTCTTATTTTGTAACTCACATATAATTGTAACTGACATATAGGTTGTATCGCAAAAACAACTAGTGCTATTTCCAAACTCTCTATTATTACATAGTATTATGAAATTCTATCTTCTACTACCTATGAAATAACCTTAAGTAATTGTAGGCTAAGAAATTACTTTATGTTATTGATGACATCCATACAATGAATGAGATTTATACCTGCTATATAGCATGCATGCTAAAGACACATGAAATACTGGATTGAGAAATTAGTGTGTCATTAATTACGTCCATACAACGAATAGGATATATACCTGCCATGTAGCATGCATGCTAAAGTCACCTTAAATACTGGACTGAGATATCACTTTATGTCATTGATGACATCCATACAACGAATGAGATGTATGCCTGCTATATAGCATGCATGCTAAAGTCACCTTAAATGCTGGGCTAAGAAATCACATTACGTGATTGATTACATCCATACAACGAATGGGATAGATACCTGCTGAGCATTGCTTACTTGATCTGTTCTGCAGATTCATATAGCATACATTCTAAAACCCTTTACACCCTTTGGTATTAAGCAAGGCGGTTTACCAATATGTAAACCACATTTTCAAGAGAACGTCGCATCTTATTTTATTATTTACTCATATAAAATTGTAACTCACATATTGAACTAGTACGGTTGTATCGCAAAAGCAACAAGTGCTATTTCCAAATTCTCTAATATTATGTAGTATTATGAAATTCTGTCTTCTACTGTCTATGTAATAACCTTAAATACTTGTTGGCTAAGAAATTACTTTATGTCATGAATTACTTCCATACAACGAATGAGATATATACCTGCTATATAGCATGCATGCTAAAGACACATGAAATACTGGATTGAGAAATTAGTCATTGTCATTAATTACGTCCGTACAACGAATAGGATATATACCTGCCATGTAGCATGCATGCTAAAGTCACCTTAAATACTGGGCTAAGAAATCACTTATGTGATTTACATCCATACAATAAATGGGATATGGGCGATCGGGACTTACCCCGGGCCATTTGCCGCGGGGAAGCCCTCGCCATGAATAGGCTTCCTGGGACTTCACGTCCCATGATCCTGTGGGGGCCGGGTTGCTGGGGAAGGCTTGGGAGGGAGGGAGTTCAAGCCTCTCCTCCCAGGCTCCTCAGCGTTGCCCATTTAGGGAGAGGGAAAAGAGGCGCGAGTCTCTTTCCCTCTTCCCTGCCGACGAGGTTGGAGCTGCTGTGAGGGAGCTCTGCCTTGGCCTTCAGGAGCAGTTTAGATTAAAAAAAAAAGAGCGGTTCGGAGCGATCGCAGCAGCGAGGCCTGCGCGATCTTAAAAAAAAAAAAAGGAGCCTTGTTACCGAGGGCAGGGTAGAGGGGCAGAGAATGGCCCCGCAGAAACGTGCTGCGGCCCGGGCGGGGCCTGGTGGGCGTGCGGCCTCATTGAGGTCTGGGCAGGCTTCGGCTCCGCATGTGGGGCAAGGCCAGGGGATGCAGGGGCACGGGCGCATGGGTGTGCAGGCCCATGGCAGGCTTACTTCACAGACAACTGGAGGCACAGGAAGCCTGGCAGGCCAGAGGGGGGGGGGTTGCGGTGGCAACTGCTTCCCAAGGGGCAGTCCCTGGACAAGGGAGTCAGTCAGGACAGCCCCCATATGGGTCAGGGGGGCCAGGAGATGGGAACGGGAGAGGCTGAATGCAGCTGAAGTTCCCCCTCCTCCAGTAAGGGTGGCTATGGAGGACAGTGGGGTGCCTGGTTAATGGGGATTGGCACCCCTATGCCCCCCTCATTCAGAGCCTAGTCCTAATCAGGGGCAGGGGTCAATGTCAGACCAGGCCCCTGCAGATCCTGCTCAGGCCAATTCAGCTGGGTTGGTGACTGGCAGGCAGATTCTGGACATGGTAGGCAGCTTGAACGTGGGATGGGGGAAGGATGGGGAGTGCCTCCTCCTTCATGCTGGCCACCTAGGAGGGATTTTCAAAATTGGCAGGGGGGGAATGGCCAGGCGGGTTGGCTCCATACTGGTCCGATCCCTGGGCACCATGTGGACTGGCATTCAATGGGGCAGCTATCTGGACAAGGGGCTTGGCCCCAAATGGGACAGCCCATTTGGCAACAGATGGCAGGGCCTTGGTGGGAACAGCCTATGGGTCTTCAAATGGCAGTGCCTCAAGCTGGTCAACAAGTTGCATGGGCTACTAATGGGGCACAGGGTCACTGGCAAGCCCAGGTAGAGGGTGCAGGAGAGAGCTTATCCACCCTTCAGAGGGGGTATCAGCGAGCATGGAGTGGGAACCCCAGCTTGCCGGTTTTCATGGCAGGCTCTGAGGTCTTGCTGGAGGGCAATGGTGATAGACCAACCTCTTCCACGGTTGGTTGGGAGAGGGGAGGGGTGGCCTCTTCTCAGTGGATGACACCTGGCCAGGTGGCAGGGTCGTCCGACATTGTGGGGGAGGCTGGTGCAGCGATGAGCCAGGCATCTGTGGGGCAACCGGGTCCAGTTTCCACTAGCACAGCCTGTCTTAACTACACCAGTGGTTGCGGTCCCGGCAGTTCAACCTGATCCGGTTTCTGCAAGTGGATCCATTTCTCTTTCTCAGGGCGAGCTGGCCGCCCCTGCAGCTAAGGGCAAGAAGCACCGGAAGCATGGTCAGAGCAAGCGCTCCCGGGCGCACCAATCAGGTAGCTCCTCCAGTGAGTCCTCTTCTTCTGAGGATGACACTGTGACAACGAGTCAGGGGGATGTGGCGTATTGGCTTCAAGGAGCCTTGGTCCCAGGCCTGCCTGCTTGGCTGGCCTGCTACAGGGAGGCAACAAGGTTGTATTACAGTGAGGGTGCAGGGGCGGGAAAACCTTCTCAGCCTCCAACAGGTTTCCCAGCGGGGGATAACCCCCCCGGTACCCATTTATCCACAAGGTGTCAGGATTGCTGCTGAACCCTGCCATGAGTTAGCATGAGTTTCTCCATGATTATTTGTTTGATCTTTTTCCTGCTTTGTTCTTAAGGCCCCAGGCCCATATATTATGCTTGCATGCTAGAAACTGAAACTATGTTGCTGCATCCTGTTATCACAGGGAGCTGTGAATTATTTGTCTTTTGAACCTCTCGGCCGGGTCTGCCTTTTGTAACCATAACATCTTATCTTGTCCGGAGACGACCAAGGACGTGCGAATTGTAACACTATGGTTTATGGCACCTGCAGCCTCCTTTCCCCCCTCCCTTGGGAACTTTCAAGTTTTAGGCGGGAGAACTGTATTGATAAGGGGAGGCAAATCTGTCCTCAGGCAGATTTGACTTCTTTAGCTTAGGTGTATGAAGTAACTTCTCTATAAACGCTTTCTTTATTAAAGAAGCTTGTTGTGAGTTCTTGCAACGCTTGACATTAAGTCAAATCTCACAACACCTTTCGCCTGCCAACATGCAGGACGAAGGCAATACCTATGGAGAGCAGGACGAGGACCTGTACAGGGATTACACTCAGGACGAATTGGCCGCCTCAGGCTCTTTTGGCTCAGGAATGGCAAGAGCCTTGAGTGAAGTGACCCCTGGGCCTTCAGAGTTCCTGGAAAGACACATCACCGAGCGCAGGCGGCTGTCGAAGTACAACCACCTGACCGGGGATGAGCTGTGGCCAGACAAACTGCCCGCGGGGGTCCCAGACCATGGAATGGCGGCGACCCTAGAGGTGCAGGAGCTGCAGCAGGGAATCAGCCGCGTAACCGACTGGCTGCACGCGGTGTCGGGAGAACTGGAACCAGAGTCGCAGTGCGAGGCGAGGCGCCTGTTGCGGGAGCTGCAGGCAGATGCCCGAGGGCCAAGCGGTCGTCGTTCGGGGGGGCACCCGACTCTTCGAGAGCGCTTGGTGGCAGCTGAAGGCACCACGGCTGGAGCCGAAGCTGCAGCCCTGGCAGCGGTGGAGGCGGCGGCACACTCCTCGGACGAGGAGGACGAAGAGGTCGACCTCAGAGGTGCCGCAGCCAGATGGCAAGAAGAACCCCAGGTGGGTGTTGGTGGCGGCCGGCACAGCGGCTGCATCTGGTGGAGCGGCGGCGGCCGGCGCAGCAGGAGTGGCGGCAGCAGCAGGAGCGGCCGCGGGAGTGGGGCGCGGGGTGTGCCCGCGTCCCCGTGGAGCGCGCCCGCCGGGGGATTGGGGCCCTGGCCGTTTGCCCCCCCATCTCCGTGGAGTTGAAATGCAGAGCACTTACAAATTCAAGGCTCGCTTTTCGGGAGACTCGGGGGCTTTCCTGCGATTCCTGGTGCACCTCCAAGCCTACATGATGGACATGGGTTTTTCGTTCCAAGACGCCGCCGAACGTATCCTGTTTGTGGGGGAGTGCTTGGAGGGAGAGGCTGCAAAGTGGTTTATGGATCTCTACCGCTACAACCTGAGGGCGGTGCGGAACTACAACCACTTCTTGAGAACCATGCGCCTGATGTATGTGGAACCGTTCGAGAGGGAGATGGCAGAAAAGCAGCTCAAGGCACTCAAGCAAGGGTCGAAAATGGTGGCAGAGTATGCCCGGGAGTTCAGGAGATTGTCTGCGTCGGTGCCGGATTGGACGGAACCCCAGAGGGTGAATGCTTTCGTGGGGGGACTCTCCGGAAACCTGGCCAGCAAGTGCCTCCACCTAGACGACCCAGCGACCATGATGGGTTGGGTGCACCTGGCAGGGGAGATGGAAGGCCGTCTGTTCAGGACAGCCGAATTCAGCGGAAGCAAGGAGAAGGTGGGGGAAAGACCTCCACCCCAAAGAAGCCCAAGCCAAAAGCCAAGTTGGAGCCCAGCGAGCGAACTCGCCGCCTCGAGATAGGATTATGCCTGGGGTGCGGCCAGGCCGGCCATTTCCTTGCCCAATGCCCAACGAAAGCGGGGGTCGCGAGCCCAACCGAAACCAAGCCGGCGGGAGGAGCGCCCGTTCGAGGGTCGGCGATGAAGAAGTCAGCCCCCCAAAAGACCGTCAAGTCCCTCCTAGCCCCGGCGGCTGTGGTGCCCTGTATAGGTGAATCCAGCGACAGTGGCTCGGAGGAGGAATCGCATTCCGGAGAGCCGTCAGGAAACGAAGACGACCTGCTGTAAAGGCGCCCCGCCAGCAGGTCCCGGGCAGGGGCAAACGTTCGGTGAGTGACTCTCCTTTGGTTCTTTTGCCTGCCACCCTCACGGAACCCAACTCGGGGAAACAATTGGGGTGCGCTGTATTGTGGACTCGGGTTGCACCAAAACCTTGGTGAGCCCAGCGCTGGCCGAGACTTTGGGGGTTGGGAAGGTGCCTTTGAGAGAGCCCCTACCCATTACCCAGCTGGATGGGGAGTCCGCCCCGGGAGGGGAAGCAACAGTAAAAACGCTTCCCATGGACTTGGACATTGACAAACACTGGGAGCAGATTCAGCCCTTGGTGGCCCCCCATTCCTCTTTTCCTTGCGTGCTGGGTCTGGACTGGCTAAGAGAGCATGACCCCACGGTGAAGTGGAAAAAGGGGATTGTAAAATTTTCTTCTCCGGGATGCAAGCAGCACCAGCGGCCCCCACCGAGTCCGGATGGGCTGGCTGTGGCCACGGTGGCAGGGACTGGGGTGCCAACGCTCCCGAAGGAATATCGAGGGTTTGAGGATGTCTTTGCAGAAGCAGAATGTAATCAGCTCCCCCCATTGCAAGACAGACTGTGCGATCGAACTAAAAAAGGGGGAGCCTCTACCCAAAGCCAAACTGTACTCCATGAGCCCACGGGAGATGAAGGAGCTCAGGGAGTTCCTGGACAAAAACCTGGCTAGAGGTTTCATTCAGCCAGCCACCTCTCCCCTGGCAGCCCCGGTCCTTTTCGTAAAAAAGAAAGACGGTTCCCTCCGCCTTTGCACGGACTATCGTGGGTTGAACGCCGTTTCCACCTGCAACGCCTACTCCTTGCCGCTCATCAAAGACTTGCTGGGGCACTTGGGAAAGGCGAGGATTTTTACAAAATTTGACCTGAGGGAAGCTTACTACCGGGTCCGTATAAAGAGGGGGCATGAGTACCTGACGGCGTTCAACACCCCCCTGGGCCAATTTGAATACACCGACATGCCGTTCGGCCTCGCCGGCGCTCCGGGCATGTTCATGAATATGATAAATGAAATTATGCATGATTTGCTGTACCAGGGGGTGTTGGTACATTGATGACATTTTGGTGTATTCAGACAAGCTTGCTGAACACGTGAAGCTAGTCCAGGAGGTGCTCAGCCGGTTACGGAAGTACCAGTTGTTTGCCAAACTGTCTAAATGCGAGTTCCATCGGGAGGCGGCGGAGTTCCTGGGTTTCAGAGTCTCCCGGGCAGGGATTGAGATGGATCCGGGGAAAGTAAGGGACCTATTGGCCTGGGAGCCGCCCAAAACGTGGAGACAACTCCAGAGCTTCTTGGGGTTCGCCAATTTCTACAGAACATTCATCCCCAACTTTGCCAAAGTGGCCCTGCCCCTAACAGACTTGTTAAAGACCAAGGAGGGGGGGAAGGCGGCGGGTCGACCGAGCGCCCCGCTCCAGTGGTCTCCGCTCTGCCAGGGAGCGTTTGAGAGACTGAAGCACCTCTTCACGTCTGAACCAGTGCTAGCCCACGCTGACCCAGCCAAGCAATTCACGGTGCAAGTAGACTCTTCAGATGTGGCCATGGGGGCCGTGATCCTCCAGGAAGGGGAGGATGGGAAGTTGCACCCTCTTGCCTATTTATCTAAGAAGTTTTCGGGTCCCTAACGCAACTGGGCGATTTGGGAAAAGGAGGCGGCGGCGGTGAAACTAGCCCTCGCTACTTGGAGGCATTGGCTGGAAGGGTCTGCGGTTCCATTCGTGGTTTGGACGGATCACAAAAACCTGCAGGCACTCAAACAGCCTCGTTCCTTGTCCGCTAAGCAAATGCGGTGGGCGGAGTTTTTCTCCCGGTTCAACTTCTCCCTTAAGCATCTGCCCGGCAAACTGAACTTTTTAGCAGACGCCCTTTTGCGCTTGCTGCAGTACAACAGCAAACGAGACCCATTGGTGGACACGGTGTTCACGCCCGCCCAATTGGGGTTGGCTGCCGTAACTCACAGCAAAACAAAAGGGGGCAGTCCAGTACCTGGAGGGTGGGTCCAGGAGGAGGTTCTACAGGACGGGGAGTTTACCACGTTGCGGCCCGCCCTGGTCGACAAGGGGGCCTATTTTTCAAAGACGAGCGCCTTTACGTCCTAGCCGCGGCGCGAGGGGAGGTTTTGAAGTTGTGCCACGATGCAAAGACCGCGGGGCATTTTGGTTTTGTGAAAACTCTGCACTTGGTCAGGAGACACTACTGGTGGCCATCCCTGAGGGGGGATGTGGAGACATATGTGCAAGGGTGCCCCACCTGCCTCGCCTCCAAACTGCTGGGGGGTAGGAAGCGGGGGTTACTGCAGCCCCTGCCCACTCCCTCCTGCCCGTGGTCCGATGTGACAATGGACTTTATAACGGATTTACCCCTAAGCCAGGGAAAAAACGTGATTTGGGTTGTGGTGGATGCTTTTTCGAAACAGGCTCACTTCATCCCCTGCGTGGGATTGCCTTCAGCGTCCAAACTTGCCTCCATGTTAATTACCCACATTTTTAGACTACATGGTATCCCTAGGAGATTGCTCTCGGATCGGGGCCCCCAGTTCACTGCCAAGTTCTGACGGGAGTTTTTACGATTGTTGGGGGTGGAACAAGCCCTTACTTCAGGCTACCATCCAGAATCCAATGGGCAGACAGAACGAGTGAATCAAATACTGGAACAATACTTGCGCTGCTTCATTAACCATCAGCAGAACGATTGGGTCTCCCTCCTGCCTTTGGCCGAGTTTGCTTATAATAACGGGGTTCATGCATCCACTGGGGTGTCCCCGTTTAAAGTGGTCTATGGCACTGACCTACTCGCGGCTCCCACCTGGGAGCTCGTTTCCCACCAGGCCCCTGATGTGACCAAATGGGCAAAAGACATTTGTGAAGCCTGGCCATCCATTGTCTCCAGCCTGGAGGAAGCTAAACGTTCTTATAAGACCCATGCAGACAAACGGCGTGCGCCTGCTCCGGCGTGGGTTGTGGGCGACCAGGTCTACCTCTCTACAAAAAACCTTCGCTGCCAACAGAAGTCCCGCAAACTGGGCCCCAAGTTCGTGGGACCTTTCCCTGTCATGAGAGTGATCAATGCTGTAACTGTTGAATTGGGGCTACCTAAAACTTACAGGAATGTGCATCCGGTTTTTCATTCCAGCTTGCTGCGACGTGCCCCCCTGCCAGACGCCTGGCACCCTCCGCACTCTAAGCCTGTTCCAGTATTCATCGACAAAGACACCCACTACGAGGTCAACCAAATCTTGGACTCTCGCATTCATAAGGGGAGGCTTCAATACCTGGTGGACTGGAAGGATTTCCCCTTGGGGGAGAGGGAGTGGGTGGAGGCTACTGATGTAAAAGCCCCTCGCTTGCTTCGTGCTTTCCA